>NC_071331.1:9567298-9722572 GCF_010183535.1 Caenorhabditis remanei
AAGTCCTGTTTTTAGGAATTTTAATCATAATTTTATTGATTTCTAGATACAAAATGTCCTGTTTTTAGGAATTTCAATCATAATTTATGGATTTCTAGATAAAAAATGTCCTGTTTTTAGGAATTTTAAACATAATTTTGTTGATTTCTAACCCGGGAGGATTCAAACCCGCGTCTACTGAAGTAACCTTCAGCCCTGGTATTATAGACTACTACATCCTCTGATCGACGATTCTATCCGGTACCGACACAGATAAGAATGGTGGGGGAAGTTAATTTCATAAAAAAAAATACCCTGTTTTAGGAATTTTAATTATAATATTACTGATTTCTATATTTAAAAAAAGTCCTGTTTTTAGGAGATTTGATCATAATTTTATGGATTTCAAGGTAAAAAATGTCCTGTTTTTAGGAATTTTAATCATAATTTTATGATTTCTAGATAAAAAATGTCCTGTTTTAGGAATTTCAATCATAATTTTATTGATTTCTAGATACAAAATGTCCTGTTTTTAGGAATTTCAATCATAATTTTATGGATTTCTAGATAAAAAATGTCCTGTTTTTAGGAATTTTAAACATAATTTTGTTGATTTCTAACCCGGGAGGATTCAAACCCGCGTCTACTGAAGTAACCTTCAGCCCGGGTATTATAGACTACTACATCCTCTGATCGACGAGTCTAACCGGTACCGACACAGATAAGAATGGTGGGGGAAGTTAATTTCATAAAAAATACCCTGTTTTTAGGAATTTCAATCATAATTTTATGATTTCTAGATACAAAATGTCCTGTTTTTAGGAATTTCAATCATAATTTTATTGATTTCTAGATACAAAATGTCCTGTTTTTAGGAATTTTGAACATAATTTTGTTGATTTCTAACCCGGGAGGATTCAAACCCGTCTACTGAAGTAACCTTCAGCCCTGGTTTTATAGACTACTACATCCTCTGATCGACGATTCTATCCGGTACCGACACAGATAAGAATGGTGGGGGAAGTTATTTCATAAAAAATACCCTGTTTTTAGGAATTTTATTATAATATTACTGATTTCTATATTTAAAAAAAGTCCTGTTTTTAGGAGATTTGATCATAATTTTATTGGATTTCAAGGTAAAAAATGTCCTGTTTTTAGGAATTTTAATCATAATTTTATTGATTTCTAGATAAAAAATGTCCTGTTTTTAGGAATTTCAATCATAATTTTATTGATTTCTAGATACAAAAGGTCCTGTTTTTAGAATTTTAACATATTTTGTTGATTTCTAACCCGGGAGGATTCAAACCCGCGTCTACGGAAGTAACCTTCAGCCTGGTATTATAGACTACTACATCCTCTGATCGACGATTCTATCCGGTACCGACACAGATAAGAATGGTGGGGGAAGTTAATTTCATAAAAAAATACCCTGTTTTTAGGAATTTTAATTATATATACTGATTTCTATATTTAAAAAAGTCCTGTTTTAGGAGATTTGATTCATAATTTTATGGATTTCAAGGTAAAAAATGTCCTGTTTTTAGGAATTTTAATCATAATTTTATTGATTTCTAGATAAAAAATGTCCTGTTTTTAGGAATTTCAATCATAATTTTATTGATTTCTAGATACAAAATGTCCTGTTTTTAGGAATTTCAATCATAATTTTATGGATTTCTAGATAAAAAATGTCCTGTTTTTAGGAATTTTAAACATAATTTTGTTGATTTCTAACCCGGGAGGATTCAAACCGCGTCTACTGAAGTAACCTTCAGCCCTGGTATATAGACTACTACATCCTCTGATCGACGATTCTATCCGGTACCGACACAGATAAGAATGGTGGGGGAAGTTAATTCATAAAAAAATACCCTGTTTTTAGGAATTTTAATTATAATATTACTGATTTCTATATTTAAAAAAGTCCTGTGTTTTAGGAGATTTGATCATAATTTTATGGATTTCAAGGTAAAAAAATGTCCTGTTTTTAGGAATTTTAATCATAATTTTATTGATTTCTAGATAAAAAAATGTCCTGTTTTAGGAATTTCAATCATAATTTTATTGATTTCTAGATACAAAATGTCCTGTTTTTAGGAATTTTAAACATAATTTTGTTGATTTTCTAACCCGGGAGGATTCAAACCCGCGTCTACTGAAGTAACCTTCAGCCGGGTATTATAGAATACTACATCCTCTGATCGACGAGTCTAAACCGCTGTACCGACACAGATAAGAATGGTGGGGGAAGTTAATTTCATAAAAATACCCTGTTTTTAGGAATTTCAATCATAATTTTATTGATTTCTAGATACAAAATGTCCTGTTTTTAGGAATTTCAATCTTAATTTTATTGATTTCTAGATACAAATGTCCTGTTGTTAGGAATTTTGAACTAATTTGTTGATTTCTAACCGGGAGGATTCAAACCCGCGTCTACTGAAGTAACCTTCAGCCCTGGTTTTATAGACTACTACCACTCTCTGATCGACGATTCTATACCGGTACCGACACAGATAAGAATGGTGGGGGGAAGTTAATTTCATAAAAAAATACCCTGTTTTTAGGAATTTTAATTATAATATTACTGATTTCTATATTTAAAAAAGTCCTGTTTTTAGGAGATTTGATCATAATTTTATGGATTTCAAGGTAAAAAATGTCCTGTTTTTAGGAATTTTAATCATAATTTATTGATTTCTAGATAAAAAATGTCCTGTTTTTAGGAATTTCAATCATAATTTTATTGATTTCTAGATACAAAATGTCCTGTTTTTAGGAATTTCAATCATAATTTATGGATTTCTAGATAAAAAATGTCCTGTTTTAGGAATTTTAAACATAATTTTGTTGATTTCTAACCCGGGAGGATTCAAACCCGCGTCTACTGAAGTAACCTTCAGCCCGGGTATTATAGACTACTACATCCTCTGATCGACGAGTCTAACCGGTACCCGACACAGATAAGAATGGGTGGGGGAAGTTAATTTCATAAAAAATACCACTGTTTTTAGGAATTCAATCATAATTTTATTGATTTCTAGATACAAAATGTCCTGTTTTTAGGAATTTCATCATAATTTTATTGATTTCTAGATACAAAATGTCCTGTTTTTAGGAATTTTGAACATAATTTTGTTGATTTCTAACCCGGGAGGATTCAAACCCGCGTCTACTGAAGTAACCTTCAGCCCTGGTTTTATAGACTACTACATCCTCTGATCGACGAGTCTATCCGGTACCGACACAGATAAGAATGTGGGGGGAAGTTAATTTCATAAAAAATACCCTGTTTTAGGAATTTTAATTATAATATTACTGATTTCTATATTTAAAAAAAGTCCTGTTTTTAGGAGATTTGATCATAATTTTATGGATTTCAAGGTAAAAATGTCCTGTTTTTAGGAATTTTAATCATAATTTTATTGATTTCTAGATACAAATGTCCTGTTTTTAGGAATTTCAATCATAATTTTATGGATTTCTAGATAAAAAATGTCCTGTTTTAGGAATTTTAAACATAATTTTGTTGATTTCTAACCCGGGAGGATTCAAACCCGCGTCTACTGAAGTAACCTTCAGCCCGGGTATTATAGACTACTACATCCTCTGATCGACGAGTCTAACCGGTACCGACACAGATAAGAATGGTGGGGGAAGTTAATTTCATAAAAAGTACCCTGTTTTTAGGAATTTCAATCATAATTTTATGGATTTCTAGATAAAAATGTCCTGTTTTAGGAATTTTAAACATAATTTTGTTGATTTCTAACCCGGGAGGATTCAAACCCGCGTCTACTGAAGTAACCTTCAGCCCGGGTATTATAGACTACTACAATCCTCTGATCGACGAGTCTAACCGGTACCGACACAGATAAGAATGGTGGGGGAAGTTAATTTCATAAAAAGTACCCTGTTTTTAGGAATTTCAATCATAATTTTATGGATTTCTAGATAAAAAATGTCCTGTTTTTAGGAATTTTAAACATAATTTTGTTGATTTCTAACCCGGGAGGATTCAAACCCGCGTCTACTGAAGTAACCTTCAGCCCGGGTATTATAGACTACTACATCCTCTGATCGACGAGTCTAACCGGTACCGACACAGATAAGAATGGTGGGGGAAGTTAATTTCATAAAAAATACCCTGTTTTTAGGAATTTCAATCATAATTTTATTGATTTCTAGATACAAAATGTCCTGTTTTTAGGAATTTCAATCATAATTTTATTGATTTCTAGATACAAAATGTCCTGTTTTTAGGAATTTCAATCATAATTTTATTGATTTCTAGATACAAAATGTCCTGTTTTTAGGAATTTTAAACATAATTTGTTGATTTCTAACCCGGGAGGATTCAAACCCGCGTCTACTGAAGTAACCTTCAGCCCTGGTTTATAGACTACTACATCCTCTGATCGACGAGTCTATCCGGTACCGACACAGATAAGAATGGTGGGGGAAGTTAATTTCATAAAAAGTACCCTGTTTTTAGGAATTTCAATAATAATTTTATTGATTTCTATATTTTAAAAAAGTCCTGTTTTTAGGAGATTTGATCATAATTTTATGGATTTCAAGGTAAAAAATGTCCTGTTTTTAGGAATTTTAATCATAATTTTATTGATTTCTAGATACAAAATGTCCTGTTTTTAGGAATTTCAATCATAATTTTATGGATTTCTAGATAAAAAATGTCCTGTTTTTAGGAATTTTAAACATAATTTTGTTGATTTCTAACCCGGGAGGATTCAAACCCGCGTCTACTGAAGTAACCTTCAGCCCTGGTATTATAGACTACTACATCCTCTGATCGACGAGTCTAACCGGTACCGACACAGATAAGAATGGTGGGGGAAGTTAATTTCATAAAAAAATACCCTGTTTTAAAGAATTTCAATCATAATTTTATGGATTTCTAGATAAAAAATGTCCTGTTTTTAGGAATTTTAAACATAATTTTGTTGATTTCTAACCCGGGAGGATTCAAACCCGCGTCTACTGAAGTAACCTTCAGCCCTGGTATTATAGACTACTACATCCTCTGATCGACGAGTCTAACCGGTACCGACACAGATAAGAATGGTGGGGGAAGTTAATTTCATAAAAAGTACCCTGTTTTTAGGAATTTCAATCATAATTTTATTGATTTCTAGATACAAAATGTCCTGTTTTTAGGAATTTCAATCATAATTTTATTGATTTCTAGATACAAAATGTCCTGTTTTTAGGAATTTTAAACATAATTTTGTTGATTTCTAACCCGGGAGGATTCAAACCCGCGTCTACTGAAGTAACCTTCAGCCCTGGTATTATAGACTACTACATCCTCTGATCGACGAGTCTAACCGGTACCGACACAGATAAGAATGGTGGGGGAAGTTAATTTCATAAAAAATACCCTGTTTTTAGGAATTTTAATTATAATATTACTGATTTCTATATTTAAAAAAGTCCTGTTTTTAGGAATTACAATCATAATTTTACTGATTTCTAACCCGGGAGGATTCAAATCCGCGTCTACTGAAGTATCCTTCAGCCCGGGTATTATAGACTACTACATCCTCTGATCGACGAGTCTATCCGGTACCGACACAGATAAGAATGGTGGGGGAACTCAATAACTTACCAATTTCCGAGTCCTTTTGTGTGCAACTCTCCTCTTCAGGCCAGTCATGCAACTCTCCTCTTCAGGCCAGTCGTTCGTCTTGGTCAGCATTTCCATTTCCATTTCTTCCATTTGGTCTCCCATTTGTCGATGTGCAGGCCATCAGCTTGTCACGCGGTGCTGAAAAAATAGTTGAATTCAACGTAAATGGTATAACATTAAAAAAATATACATAAATAATAAGTGTTGGGAAACAATAAGGAATAGAACAAAAATCGAAAACCTAGAAAGACTTTGTCGTAGGTCAGAATGAAAGGAGAATGACTGAGTACTGGTCTACTAGCAGTTGCGCGCAAGAGGGCGGG
Organism: Caenorhabditis remanei; assembly: GCF_010183535.1. Taxonomy (NCBI): domain Eukaryota; kingdom Metazoa; phylum Nematoda; class Chromadorea; order Rhabditida; family Rhabditidae; genus Caenorhabditis; species Caenorhabditis remanei. The sequence continues at coordinate 9,573,257 of NC_071331.1, forward strand.
GCCTGTTGGCCTGATTTCCCAAGGAGATAAAGTGGCAGATGGTAATAGGTGAAGAAAAACGTACCAGACACTAGACCGAAAGAGACAACGTGTGATTTAGTTGACATGTCAACGTTGGAGATAGACATCTGTTATTTACCCAAACTACCGCAGTAGGAATCAATAATTGGGGTCAGGGAATAGTAACTGTTTGTTTGTTAGACATAAATTGAAAGGGTCGGGTGGTCTCTCCAACAGCCCGAAGGAAAGACTAACAAAACAAAACGTTTTGTTGAAATAATCAATAAATTTCAAGCCAACCGTCTAAAAATGCACAATAAAACCAAGAAATCTATAAAAATGGTCTTAAAACCAAAGCACGAGATAAAAATCTACTGACGAGAAGAACGGGGGCCGAATTTCTTCATTTTAAAGCAAAATTAACAAAACAGCTGCGAGAAATGCGAGCGCGCCCGTAGGTCAATGCGGCAACACAGTGACATACGGAGGTGAGTCTAGAAACTTAAGCGACTTCAAAGAATTATTTAAAAAAACACACGGTGGCAACCGTACAAGTTTGATAAGCTTGAAGGAAGAGGTAAATTTAGAGAGAAATTAAAAGGGATATTGGGAACACAGGTGGATCGATGCAATGAGAAACAGAGATAACCCGAAAAGAGAAGACTGCTCGGTGCGGGAGTATAAGGGACAACTGACTGTATTCCACCAGTCTGCCCTCATTAAGACTGGGGGCGTGTCCTGTTGGCCATCGTATTTCCGATTTCCCAGGATGATAAGTGACAGGTGTGAATGTTTATGACAGGGAATAACAATAAGAACACAGGCCGGCATCCTCACTTTTGTTATTATTGATTTGCTCGTTTTCACCTTGTCGGCTTAATGAGAATTGTCTACATATGAATCGGATTCGAGTAGGGACACATTAATCACACATGAAGAGAAATGAAATGTACATTGTACTTTTTTCTTCTAGATAATTTGATGCAGCTCTGAAACGGATGGTGGTTTGGAATTTTCATGCAATAAATTTCAACCAATGAACCCGAAACTATCTCAGCCTTCCTTTATCAATTTTATTATGGAAGGTGCCATTGCTGAAGAAAAAAAAGGAAAATATGACTGTAATTCGCCATAGACAATTTGATTTTCATTGCAGAAAGAAATGATCTGGCTGATCAAAAGTAAGTATAGTCGAGTTCTTCAAATGATTTTTGAACTTTCTTTGTAAAAATAAGGAGACATAGTGATCCTAAGAAACGTAGGAAAATGTTCTTGTGGCTATTTTGACCCTTTTTTCACGAATCGTGATTTTATGTTCCAGAATGTACGTACATCTTTTTATAAATGTTGTTTTTCAATGCGTATGTTAAAGCAAAAGTATCAGAAGTATTTTCCAATGAGACCGCAATCATCTGTTTTGAATTGTAGTTCTTCTCCGAACCACGATCCTTTCTCGAAATTCACGTTAAAACGACTGAAAAATCTTTATTTTTCAAAAGATTTTTCAAAATTTTGGAACAGTAAATAAACTTTGTTAGCAACCCTGAACAATTAATTGAATTTATTTTTTATCTTAAGAAACAGTTACTTCATAGTAAGAGCCCGATATTATACCCCGCAACACCATTTGTATCATCAGGCTTCCTTGAAACACTAAAAATATCAAAGAAACGTTCGAAACCCTTTGAAATTGTGAAGCTTTGATTTCGATATATTTCTAGTGTCCTATTTATGTATACGGCAGGAAAAACTTACACCAATTTCTCAACCTCTGTAGGCTTTTGAAATTGTGCTAAATCCGAAGATTTAGAAAGTGGCCTGAAACTACCTCGCACGATCAAAACTTCCTTGTGTCTTAAAACTTTTGAGTGAAATTTTGTGAAATCTTGATATTCCAATTCTAAAAAATCATATTTTCTTACTCTGTTTCATGTTTCACTGCTTCTCTTAATTTGCATCGATTCTATATTACTTCAGTACACTTAGCTTCTTCAAATTGAGATTCGAGATATCACGAGCAAAATGATGAGTATTTTGAAACTGTAGATATTTTTCCAAAAACTGGATTTGAACACTTCCTTACCAACAGTTCGTCATCATTAAGCACTGCATCTAAGGTACTTGTGAAATAGTGGCAGAATAAAAAGGATTACAAGCATTTTTCGACAAACTGAAGTCTGCGTTTCTTGTTTTCTTTTTTTCTTCTACATGAGATTTTTAAAGAACCTTAACAACAAGAGAAAGCCTCAGATTTCAAAGTTATGAAGATCATGATCGTCCATCATTCACTTTGAAAAGAAGGAGCATTATGGTCACGATGAAACATTATTTATTTTCATTTTTGGAACTGTGCTTTCCGCGTTGAGTGGCCATGCAAACAAAGTCGAAATTTTATTTTGAATACAAATCAGTGAGATTCAAAGCAGCGTTCTCAGTATTCTCTTGGCGTGGTGAGAATTGTGGGACTTTAATATTACCTACACTCTATTTGAGAATTTTTTAACAGTTTTCTGACACGGATAAAAAAACAGGAGTGGTGAAGAACACATTTGGATTTCAGCTTCTTTGTGGGAATTGCGGGACAATTAGCTTTCTCTATTTTTCCGGGGCGTTTGATAGAATTTTGAAACAGATAACGACACGCAACAATTTATATATATCGTTATCTTACGGAACAAAACAAATCGACAATTGTATAACAAGAAATCACATTCGAGGTGGCAGCAACACGAATGTTTTCCTAGCAGCTTCAAGGCTCAGTGGATATTGCGTCTTCACTTTCCCGTTTCATAAACCCTGCAAAAAAACGAAAATCGTTGTAATTTTAGTTGTTCCAAGACTTTTTTGTGTTTTTCGTTCTTGAGGAGAATCTACTCCGGTGAATAATTTTTGAAATTGGAGCCTTCTGTCGAATACGTCGTTAACGATCACATCAGGAAAGATTAAGAAGAAATATTATCACGTTCATCGATGATCATAATTAGAGATTTTTTTTTGATATTAACAATCGGATAGTCAAAAAAACGGCTCACACCAAAAACGGTAAAACTTACTAATATTTTCATTTTTATTCTGAAAAAAGGTCATTTCTAAAACCGAATTATTATGAAATCAAACATTGTTTTCCATAACTATTTAAATTTTCTACCAGTGAGCTCTTCAGTTTCAAAGCTTTGTTCTGATTGTGGTTCAGTTTTTAAAGCTATCCATATTGTTATAATACATTCTCATTAGCTGGCGTCTTGTTTTTTTTGGTAGTTTTTATCTAACCATATTCTAGGAAACAATTAGTAATTGATATCGACTTATGATTTTATTTTTGCCTGAAACATAATTTTGGATGGATAATTGCATTTTTCTTTGTGTTTAAAAATTCCCATTTCGATTTCGAAAAGTCGTTCAATTTGGGTAACTGACCTTTGCATTACACGATCGTCATAACAAAACTAATCTCACAATACTGAAACACAATATTTTCCCATTCTCTTTTCTCAATTTCATACATTATTTTCAGTGGTACAAGTACTCAACTCTAATATTTTTACGGTTTCAAGAGCATAATTCGGGCAGAGACTGATGTCCCTTTCTGATTTTAAGACTGTGATCACCACTTTGATTCTTCACATCATTTATTAATTGAAAAACCTATACTTTTTGTATCTCAATTTTGCATTATTTTTCATTGGTAGCCAGAAAAAATTGAAACATTCTTTTGCAGCAATTTTTTTTTGACTGCTAGAAACTGTCAAATATTTTGTTTCTTCAGTTACAAATTTTTTTGTTACCGTTTTGCTTTTTCTTTTCAGTTAATGCCATGAACTGTTCAGGCGAAACCAACATCGAAATCGAAGAATTTGTTGTAACCATTTTGAAACATTGGAATTTTGATGATGAAAATGAAAAGTGGAGAGATACAGTTGATAACGCACAGATTATTAAAACATTTATTAAAACATTTAGCTGAACACAATCTAATAGAGATTCCAGCCACGAGTACTAATCGGTTGAAAAAAAAGTTTTCCTGAAACTGGAATCATAAGTGGAGACTCAAATCGATTTACGTTTTTTGCCATAGTTTTTCTTTATGGTAAATAGTTCTGACTGCTAGAAATTAATGTATTTTATTGAAATACATAAAATTTAGGCTGACAATTTACTTCCAATTTTCATTTGACTTAACCAGTTGATATTTAAACTAGTCCCGATGATGACTGTTGGCTCGTCAGCTTCTGTCCCCGGCATAAAACATTTATAATTTTTGAGTCATTCACTGATTTGAAACAGGGTCAAGATGTCTTATTGTCCTTTATTTTTCGATATTTTGTTTTAGCTTCAGTAAAATAACTACTCACGATTATTAGACGAATTCAATGATGAAAACCTTCTACTGATTCTGTAACCGAATAGTTTTTCTGTGTTGTAGAAGTTTTACAAACACTATTAGAAAAGTTGCTTTTCAGTTTTCACCGCTTAATTTCATATCAAATCCTTTGAGAGTTCCTTTTTGTTTTTTATTGAAATATTAGTTTAGTAATTCATGAAGCACTCCTCATAGTAATTTTCAATTTATGTGGCCACGTAGAAGTGTTCTGAAATGGATGAAACGTATTTTATTGTACATACTTGAGAAAACATGAACGGCATCTTTTCGAAATTCAAATTGTACTGTTTTTGCTGAGTTTAAGTGAAACAAACCGAGCTTTAATTGACCAGATTTATTCAAACAAAATAATATTCGCGAAACCCGAGTATCACAATTGAGCAGGTATTATTGCCGATGTATAAACAAACTCATTTTCTTATGCAAAATATCTAACCCACATGGAACAGGAACGATTTAACGCATACAATTAGTTAGACATTTTTATGTTTCGCCACTTCGTAGTACATATGTAGATCGAAAATTTTAAAATTGTATCCTCTAGATTCCCACTGTGAACTTGCCTCAGATGAAATGCAGATTATTTAGTAGTATGTTGAAACAGTCGTTTGAAGGAAAATGAAATGCACTCATACAAGTCACCTTTTGTAATATCTTTCGGGCTAATATTATATTTTGGACTTTCCCGTTTATCAATTTTCAAGTATTCATGTTTCAGAAGACACAAGTTTGAGAAAAAAAACCCATAACCGCCGACACTTCATTATTCACATCAAGGAGCCAATAGAACGAATGCAATGTGATCATAAACAATATTACACGTGGTTCTGAAACAGACAACTGAAATTATACATAAAATATTCCAGAAAATGTAGATCAGGTAAGCAATGTTCGCCACGAGTAAATACCGACAGGACCGAGACAGAAAAACATTAGCGGCTTCTTTCGTATTTGAGATTTACTGTTCTTCAGAAAGCATCAGTTTGCCGAAAATGATTATTTGAAATAGGAACAGGTCATTATTCTTTATCTTTTTAATTTGATAACTAGCATAATTAGAGGATGAGCGAAAATATTAACAAGACCTGATCAATGATACTAAAGTGTTATTATTCTGAAACATCTCACTGTTATCTGAAACAGTATTTTCGATAAAATTTTATCAATTCACGCGTGGCAATTTTGTTGTATCTTACTTCAGATTTCATCTATTTTTTCGAAAAAAAAAAAACACTTCAACAAGTTTTAGAGGATGGACCGCCAAATCATTTATAGCTTTCCAAAATTGTGTCAGATATTCTTTCCGTTTCAATTAGTGCTGAAGTTTTTGAGATTGATGCGTTTATCTGTTCTGTCCTTCATATCTGTTGTTGTTGTAAGACATGCACATTTTTAAAGTTATAGAAACAGTTCTATTTGAATTTACTTTCTGTTCCAAGAAGCTATCAACTTTTTTCAGTTGAAGAGGCTTTTAGTCTATAATTAATAAGAATTGATTCGAAATCGGTCAAAATCTGTCACAAATTATGCTGTCAGCAGAAAACTGAGTAATCTTGACATTTCTGGGGAAATTGGTTTACTTTCCAAGCTTTAAAGTAGTAGCCTCTTGTGAATCAGAATGAAATTAAAGTAATCCAGTCAAAAAAGTAAGGATCATAGAATTAATAGCACGGCACGCTTCTTACAAACGCGCTCTACCGAAACCAAAGAAAGTAGCGTGCGAAATTAAGAGACTCAGAGAAAAAGTGACATCACTCAAGGGGATTACGGTGGAGCGCAGTTGTAAGAACTGCATCGAGCTAATATCTGTCAGTTTCAAGTTTTTTTGAAATTTAACGGACTCTGTACTTTAAAACAGTTTCTAGATATTTCTGCTTCAAAAATGTTGTCTGTTACAGTTACATTGGATCACATTAGTTTTCTTTTTCATTTATTCCAAGTATCGGTGTTAGACTATTTTTTGTAAAACTTTACCAGCACATCCCCTCATCTCACATTCACCTCCACTTCCCCAACATTATTCTCTCAAAGTTTTTTAAATGCCAGTTTCAAATCTTCCTAATTTCGCGGAACTGTAATCCGAAGCAATTCCACAGGATTTTTTTCACAACTACTCTGTATCTTATATAGCTTTTTCCTCTTCCATTCTCTTATCCATTTCTCAAACCATTATCTGTTGCGACCATCCTTCGGATACTCACGACCTTAGATTTTTTTTCATACATATTCACGTTTTTTTTTAAATTTCCAAAAATTTCCAAAAAAAACTCAAAAACTCAAAATGTTTTCAAAACATGTTTCCAAAAGGGCCGAGCGGGCCGGGCCGGGCTACGGGCCAGCAAAGAAAACAACAAACTTTAATGCCATTGACTCAAAAAACAACTTAATCCTCCTCTTTCAATTCTCTCTTCTCAATCCGAGAGACCTCATTACAATGTCAATCTCGTCTTATGTACATTACATTAATCCTTCTCCTTTTATATCTGAAAATTGGTGCTCTCTCTTGATTTATTAGGTTGGCAAGAAAGTTTTTGACCATAACTCAAGTCATTCCTACTCAGACAGAAAATATGCCCGATAGCATACGTAGTGACTATATTGGTACACAACTGTCTGCTGTTTACTGGGTGCGTTCCCGATACCCTCCTGCCAAAACTCCGGTTGTTTCATGCTAAAATAAACTTGGACCCATTTCTCGACTTGACTTCAAGTTTCGAATTCCTGTCCAGCTGTAGCACGCTGTATTATCCCGAATATATGATATTTTGTTAGAGGAAGGTTACAGCTGTAATTTGCGTGAGCAAGAAGTATTTTGCAAAAGTAGGTGAGAATGTAAGTCGTCGATTATGTAACATGCGGATGCGCAACATCATGGAGGCGGTGGATTTTTTGACCGCGTGAAACTGAGGGCTTGCGTAGAGCTTTTATTTTTTGCACAGTGAAAGATCAGTAGTGTAAGATTATGGTTTTGCACTTGTCTAGAAGATTCCAGTTATATACGTTGTGTAGGGAGGGCATGACTTTCATTTGGAATTGTTCTCGTTCGACGATGTCTGCTGGCGTTCTATCAACGCCGAGTCACTTGACTTTTCTGTAATAATTACTGTACAATACCATCGCCCTGTTAAAACTAAGAAACGGTTCAATCAATTAAAATTTGGAGGAGAAGAGAGGAATTGAAGTCGTAAGACTACCCTTCGCTAAAAGTTAAAATCGACAAAAAGATGTCAGAGAACTGTGGGTGTCACTTTGCACACATTTTTTCTTGTACCATCTGCGTCTCTCTCTCTCACCACTATAAATTGTGCTCTCTCGCTTTTCTCTAACCACACTCTCTCACTTTTACACACTCTCTCGCCACACTCTCTCACTTTTACACACTCTCTCGCTTTTCTCTAACTAATTGCGCACTTACTAATTGCGCACTTACTAATTGCGCACATACTAATTGCGCACATACTAATTGCGCAGTTACTGATCACTTTACCAATTGCGCACTTACGTTTTTAATCAACTTGTCAATTATCATAATTACCAATTAATACTGCGCAACACATTTCAATATTCATCATAATTTTTGTGATGCAGGTGGCGGGCCTCGAACCACGACCACGCCCATTTTTAAGATTGAGCGGCGAACAAACCTGTTAACCAAAAAGCCAAATGTGTTGACACAACAAGAACCCCTCAAAGTTTATTATATAGCACGACGGCGGAGGAAAATTGAAAACCACTTTCGACTCCGCTCTCTCAAAATATCAATTAAAAATATGAGTCATGAGATGGAATTGAGACGACGCGTTTTCCCACGACCCCCATTTTTCAATCATATTAATTGAATTTTTTTGTTTTTTGTTTGTTATGTTTATTTTTAATGCAATTTTGAACAGCTGGGCTAAAAGTTTTCCAATTCATGAAATACAGGCATTTTGCAGTTTTTTGAATGACAAGGAATGGAGTAACAAAATGGATTCATTACAGAGAACGTTCAGAAAGTTTCACAGAAAATTAATGAGAAAAAAGAATCAAACAGAAGACATATGTAGGTTCAAAAACTGATCTCTATAAATTTTAATAGTTCCCACAAGTGTCAAGTTTTTAAAACCGCTTTCGAAGAGTGGAAGCATTTGTGGATATGTAACATGAAGAGGGTTGGTTGAGATTTCTTGAACCGTCGATTTATTGCTTGTAGCATCCGCGCGGTGGTCAGAAGTGACGGGTGAGTGTGGAACACTTTCGTTAGACATTTTAAGACAGGAAATGAGAGACACCGTGTGAGGAAAGTGGTTTATATACCCTACTCTCACATGTCTTTAGGTGATTGTTGACGTGTGCTACCACAAATTCATCATTCTTTCGCAAATTGTTAGTAAAGGGGGAACGGATCATCTTATTCGAGATTTTTCTTGACTTTTGTAGTAGAAAATAGATGCAGTAGTATCCACAAACGTTAGAAAGTAAGCCTTGCACGGTTCTTTGTATAACTTTTTTCCATTTCACACAATTGCTGGTGAAAAAGGCCAGAAATTCCTTTTGAGGTTCACAACCACTGCTATCAAAAAAATAGCCAAAATTTCTATCATCGACATACAAAGCAACCCAGTGATCTCCAGAATCGTTACTAGGAGCTGTGTTCCATATAAATGAGCATGGTCGTTTAACTATGATAGGATGACGATCGCAAGGATAAACACCTTGAAAGTAACTTCTTGTCAAGCGGCACGTACCAAGAAAATAATCAAGTTGTATAGTGGATAATGACATTTATAAAATGAACACAATAAAATTAAATAAAACAATTAGAAGACACGGAGTCGGAACCATACGGCCTCCACAGGAAACATTCTTCCAGTTGGATCGCGAAGAAGTGGCGAGTGTAAAAATTGAAGGACAACCTTGTATTTCTCCTCGAAATAACGTACCACAGGCACATAGTGTGGTCTGGAACGAATACCAGTCTTTGTCACAAAGTTAACAAAACTGTAGTTTCGTGGAGTGGCGTCTCTGAAAAATGGGAACAGAAATTATTAGTGACTTTGAAAAATAGTCTTACAAACTCAATTCACAATGTGAGTCAATAGGGCAACCATTACAACCGTTCCAAATGCGACAAACTTCCAGGTTGAGAAGGTTTTGATTCATATCACGAATTTTATCAGGTGAACATTGATTAAGTTTGCCAAACTTCAAAAGAAGATAAGAGGCAAGGTTGAAGTCCACAAACTAAAAGAAGAAAAATCCGTTTGAAAAAATATTATGAAATTACCCCAGGTGGTGGAGGAACAAAGTCATCGGGAAGGACAATTGATTTGTTGGTACCGGGGAGCATGTCTGTGGACGTCAACCGTTGCAGAAAAAAAGAAGAAGAATGAAGGATAAAATGTCTAGTGATGTCGGCTTATGTTGACATTTCGAAATCCGTCAATTTCAAACATTCCGTCAAATTGAGATAAGGCCATAATGTTAAGACCTCCTTTTGGTGTTTTTTCAGAAAAACGCATGACAAGTTGAGTGCTACCGCTTTGTACAAGTTCCCAAGCGTTAGATGAAACCACAGCACTCATATCAAAAACAAAGAACGTATAACCACTTCGATACATTTTGTATGAAATTTTAGGGCAATTCTTGTTACTCACACCACCGAGTTCTTCATAGAAGCGCGCAAAAGCTTGAGCGTAATTCTTGTTTGCGAAATCACACTGAATCGGCTGAGACGGGTACATTGTTCCACCAACATCAAGTTGTACTTCCGACACATTATGATGATTGAAACTCAGAGAGCTTTTGGTGATACTGATTTCCGGAGCAAGAATACCAATTATTATACGTCTCGGAATTATATCATGATAAAGAGTATTAAACGGTAACTCGAATCTCCCCTCCGGAACAACCACTAGTTTGACTTTCGAAACAGTAAAAGGGTATCGGGCGGGTGCTGTACGCAGACGCGTCTCCAAAGCAATCGCTGCTGAAGAGACGACATCAATTGCACGCATGTAAAGTTTCAGATCGCTAATCTCCAATTCAGCCTTGGTGTCTGTAGCGCTCTCCAAACAAAACTCATCTCTGTTCCGATAGAGTGTTAGTTGAATATTGACATTTGGAATCAAAAGTCGTTCAGTCTGAAAAGGTTCCAATAGTAGTGGGGCACATAAATCAAGATCCTTAGTTTCACTCATCACACGAGCACCATCATTTCCTGGTTCTTGCCATCCTGCTGCCATCAAAAATCCTTCCTTTGTATCACTATTCTCACCCAAAAGGGTTTGAATATAACTTTTATAAGCATAATGGTCCGAATCGTAGACCATCACATTGTTAAAGGAAAGTTTCACTTGATCAAAAAAAGTGGCGCCGATGAAGTTTACATGTGAAATGGTTGGGTGATCAGCAGGTGGAACAGCCTTTTGAACATTTTTCAAACGTAGTTTGAATGTGATATATGTTCGATCAAGTTGAAAATAATGAGCACTATCGAAAACATTGAAAGTATATGGACCTTTTGAATCCACAACACTTGTAGGTGTATACATCATCCATTTACCTTTTCTGAAAGCAACCTGACTGGGTGGAGTATCAAATAGACAAATGTTTGAAGGTGCACTTGGAGTACTGTCCATATTGATTAGTTTTGCCATTATCCAAAGATGTCACGTTTTTTTGAAGTGGACTTGGGTAGAGAACGTTTTTTGCCTTGTGTTTTTCGAACAGATTTTTTCGATCCACAAACACCGCGTTTTGGAACAGTTTTCCGATTTTTGGCCGCTTTCCGTTTGGATGCTCGTTTTCGTCTACCACCAGTTTGATCCAGCTTGTTTATAGCACGACTCACAAGAGTTTTGTACGAATTTCTAGCGTTGTTTGATAGCGACTGGTTGAAAGAGTTGCCTGCAACAACGTCGTTGGCAACACGGAGTGAAGAGTCTAACACTTCTTGGCCCACGGAAACGCCCATTCTTTTCAACAAGGGAACTGCTGAAATGAACAGTTTTCCTAGCAATTGGGAAAAAGGACCGTTTCCGCGTTGGTATAGACTTCCGGCACGGAATCCATTGGAACCAGTTTGATTGTTCTCATTTTCAAAAAAACTGAGCCAATCAACAGAATTATCAGGATCAAAATTAATATACATTTGAGAACAGATTTCGTAGAGCAACAAAAGTATTGATCACGCTTTTCAGCCATCCAATGAAATTTGTATTGGACGGAAATGAAGAACAATAACCACTTTACCAAAGTTGAATGGAATGAAATGATCCCTATCGTTCTTGATCTGTATACCAATCTGATCAATACTTCTGGATCTAACAGGTACATACAGTGGGTTAGAATAGGATTTTTCAACATTTCCAGAGTCACTGGTTCCAATACTTATAACCTTCAGAATTGGTACTTTCATATGACTTATAATCTGGGGTTCCACCAATTCATCTGAATAAATGTACATCAGATCAGACCCAGAGAACACTGAATATTGTCCAAATGCAGGAAAATGTGTCGTCACCTTTGCAAGTCCCAGAAAATAACTCAACCTATCTGACAGTTGCACTCTTGTGATTTCTGGTGTTCTATTAAGAGATACCCTTTTGAATAGTGAATCGTAGGCAAAAACATTCTGTTTTGTATTAGTACCATTAGTAAAAAGATTGAGAGCATTGGAAAATGTTTGATTCAATATTTGAATCAACTCCATTGGAGAGGAAAATGAACAATTTGTCACTCTGCAACGAATTTCATGCTTCTCGAACCATACCAAAAACTCGTTTTCATATCCTCCATCCGGTTCCGTATTGTTTGAAATCAAATCGTGAGAAGATGGATAAATGATTGAACTAAGTGCTACTTCATAAGCCCTATTAAAATGAAGAGAGCTGGGCAGGTTTGTTTTGAAATTCGAAATTGTAGACCCAGCTTGAGCATTACTAACCAGAGTGATATAAAAATCAGTCATTCCTTCAGTTTTGGATTTGGCAATAGATAACCTATACACGATCCAAGAATAACAAACCAATTTTGATGTTGTTGATAATCAAGAGTACAAATCTTATAGATGGCAACAAAACTTACAATATAAATTATTAAAACTTGAGAAATAAAAACTAGTAAAGCTTTTGAGCAGTGGATATTTCCACAAGACCACTTTGAACTATCCATTGTAAGCAAATGTGCAACTGTAAAAATATGCGGTTCGAGAATTAAAAAATTTCATGAAGTTCCACGTGTGTTGTACAAAACCATTTCTTCCTCATACCAAATGCCATCAACCTCTTCACCATACTCATCGGCCAAAATGTAAACGGGAATATCATAATCCAGTATTTTAATAATTTTGAAAATTTCACTTGACCATTTTGCACGTGTTCCTTTTGCAAATGGTGAATTCTCTAAAAGAACTCGAACACTGTCACCAGTTCTAAATTTGACTTGTTGGACTCGGTTTTCACCAGTATACAGCCGATTCCATACATTTTGAGCATTTTCCCATGTTACTTTATCTGGTGAAGTTCCAATAGAATCCATCCAAGTGCTGTTCAAACCACTAACAATTTTGTCTAATACAGTGGTCCACGCAAAACTTTTAGAAGCTGTGAACCATTTTTCCATTTTGTTTTTAATACGCATAATTGCATTTTCAGCATAACACGCTTTTACATTCGTATTTTTCGGATTCATATGACAGATACCGATATCCTTGACAAGGCTTCGAAAATGTTTACCCATGAATTCCGTTCCTGAAATAATATAGTTTTAATGAATAAATTTGAATAAAATCATGGTAGAAAACAACCTTTATCAGTGTACAAGCGTGCAGGTACTCTCCATGTGGTTTTCAGAATGTCTGCATACGCATCGGTTACGGCCGGACAAGTTTTGTTTTTCAAAGGACGCGCAAAAAGATAACGGCTGAATACATCCACAACCACTAAAATGTAACAATAGCCATTGTTGAATTTTCGGAGTGTGGGTAGCATAGCGAGATCCGCCATATGATGACTATCCGGCCCCGAAGCAACCCAAGGGTTGTGTCGAATTCGTTTCACTTTGTGAAAATGCCTAGTGTATGCTTCATTAGAGTGAAGATATTTGATAACATCTTTACGTGTTATGAGAGGGTTATGTTTTCGTGAATGAGTGAGTAAATTCGACACACCACGAAACCCCAATTCAGGATTGTTGTACAATTTCTCGAGCAGTTCATATTTTTCCGACATTTTGATTCATCCAGTTGTTTACGGAAAATGTTCTTGGACTCGTTCGTTGTTGATATCGTCGTTTTGGATTTAAAATATACTCTTCAGGAAAATTTGTTTCTTTTAAGTTTTGGGAAATTAAAGGTAAAGTGAAAGAAGGACCGAGTATAGCTTTCTCATTCGAAAAATCATCCAAAATTTTTTTGAGCGTCAAGCTCCCAAGCTGTTGTTTTTTTAAAAGGAAAGTATCCGAGTTTTCGTCGACTTGAAATACTCCAGGGTGTCTTTTGAAATGGCCTAGAAGACGTTCTTTGGCGATGAGCGCTTTACTCTTCTTAGGACTCTGTGTAGAAGGTGGATGAGTTGACGATATCAAAACGGTACCTGAGTCGTTTTCAGAATCTACACCTTCAGCATCGTGAAATTCTTCCTCATCATTCGCATCTTCTACAACATTGTTTTTCCTTGTTGCAACAGATGATTCTTGTTCATTCCTTAGGAGATTGCTTTTCAGCTCGGGAGTTGTCCGATCTACAATTTTTGCCGCGTCTTGTGGTGAATGAACAATACTATCATGGTTATCAAATTGGTCACCAGGTCTTGCGTACTTAACACAGTCGTCGAATTTTCCGTCAATCATTCGTTTTCGAACAGAATTTGCGATATTTCCTTGTAATTGAGCAAATTTAATATCGGCCGCAATTGGTGCTTGAAATAAACTATTTATCGGCTCCGGTTCTTTGCGATTGGCCAACAAATCTTCATGCTCCTCAACGGTGAGAAGTACGTATTTACCGTAAGACATGCTCTAAAATGGCAGAAGCTGTTGATACGAGTATTGGAAAAAGTATGGCCACTGGAGAACCACCGGTTTGAATTAGAAAATCTCGGGCATCATCAATATTTCTCAACTTAGCAATATATCTCAAGTTTCGCGATTCTGGAGTCAGTTTTCGAATAGAGCCACGCGGGAGTTTGATAGAACCCATCAAAATATTGAACACAAGCTCTACTAAACATATAAGAGTTTCATCGGAGAGTTTGTTAATTTTCAAAAGTCTTTGGTTCTTGTCCGAGATTGAAGAGAGTTCAAGAATATGATTGAAATTAGCCAAACTCCACTTGGAGTCTTTATTTTGGAATGAATACATGTGTTAGAATGTTGGGTAAAAGGTTATCACGATAACGAATCTCGTCTGGACAGTTCTTGTGAAGATCAATTAGTAAGTAAGTATAAGGATGTCTTGTTGCGTCAGAATAAATAGCAAAAAAAGTGTTGCACTGTCCAGGCATCAGTTGGGTTCCCAAACACCGAATACTGGACTTATCTGAACTATTTTTGAACAAAATTATATAACTTGCCTGCAGTCTCAAGTTTCTTATAGTTTTAGAATAGAATATAGTATGCAACAAAAACACAATTGTCATGTTATAATGATGAGCTAGAACCGAAACAAGACGTTCCATCCCCGACTTTTGATCGATTTTCGTCATTAAATCATCAATTACCACCATAGCTTGATCGTTTTTGTAATTTTTCAATTCCTCCAGATCTGGTAGACCTTCACGTAAAATAACATCTTTTCGATTTTTCATTGAGCTGGGAACACTTTCAAACGTATCGTAATACCAGAAACATATTTTACTATCAGCATGAAAAATCGAGTTTCGATCTTCAAAAATTTTTTGAGCAAGCGTACTTTTGCCTTGCCCACTAGGACCGACAAGAAGGATCGTAGATTGCCATGCCAACTTGACCATTGTGATGAAGATAGAATGCGGCTGGTTATGAGCTTGCGTTTGGTAAACTAATATGATCAAATAACGTAAATTTCTTAACAAATAAAAACTTAGAAAAAAAAAGTTTTATATACAATATTTACAAAACGAAACACCAACAAACACTAAAACATTATGAGATTAGCAATAACCGAATGGTAATGTAGATCCGTCTTCCAAAACTCTTCTTTTGTTGAAAGTGTACTTAAACAGCTTTTTAATCTGCTGACTGTATACACGGTGGCCTTTATCTCTTTTCATAGTGAACTGAGTGAATGCCACACTGCTTCTTTTGGCGACGTCCATCAAAACCTCATCAACCAGCGTCTTCATCAAAGAGAACGTCATTTTCTTGTCAACCTGGGCATTTAAAGTAATTCCTTTTGCTTTCCGAACAACCTGAAACGAAAAAAGGTTGAAACTAAGCTTTAAATGCAAATTTTACCTTTTCGGATCCATCACTTTTTTTGTCGATATAGCAATAGGTTTTTGGACCCGTTGTTACAAACTCGGTCATTTCGCCTTGAACCTCGTTTGTGAGCTGGCCCAAATAAGTACCAATGTCTTTTTCGAGAGGGTTTGTCTCGCCGTCGGGGACCGAAAACACTATAGAGTCGGTATCTAAAAAAAAAATTCAATTGAAATTCCTTGTCACAATAAATAAATACTAACCTGTGTAAATTATATTTTCACCACCGACTTTTTCCATAAAATGGTAGAGGCGCAACCTTGCGTACGAAGTTGTCAGAGCCGCAAGATGAACTGCTCCAGTTCGCAGACTGGTTAGTGTTTCCACTTGTTTTCTATATTTCACAACTACTACATCATTCACTGGACGAACATCAGTCAGCACGTTGCTCGAGTCGTGGACGAGTTCCCAAAATTTACGAGGACTGATAATGATCTCTGTCTGCTCTCTGTCGACGCGTTGAGCAAATTTTCCCCACTGAAATGCTGTTTCAAACGTCAGTTTTCTCGTGTACAAACTTACAAGAGAGTTTAATAACAATTTAGCCACAGCCCTCAATCCCGGATTGTCGACAAAACGGTCAAGATCGTCGAGAGTGATTTGCTCCATTTCCGCATAACGATTACAATATTCCTTCAAGTCATCCTCTGTTTTAACTCCTTTAGGCACACCAGAACTATACTGAAAAATTATCATTCAGCGTGAGAAGGTTCTCAAAACAAACACCTACAATTTTTTCCTTCATCATTTTATTGATGTAGTCCGTAAACAGGCCACCCTGTCCATTGATATCATTCTCCAGCCACTCGTCATACTGGACAGCCTGGAAAATTATTATTTATGAATAAATATAATTTCTATATACAAAACTAACATGATACACCTCGATTATTGTGTACCCCAGACTTAGAGCTTTCTGAAGTTCAGGTGTTGTATACGTTCCATTGAATGAACGTTCCTCATCTGTGTGATGACATTTGTTTTGATTAGCTTCCTTTGCACACTCTGTTAATCAAAAACAATTTATGTAAAAAACGAATACTACTTACTTCTACAAAGAAAGAACATGAGTCGATTTGAGATTTTTCCTGGCAACAATGGGAGCAGTAGATGACGAGGAGCCACAACCCTACAACTCACAAAACCTCTGATTTTCAATTCATCGGGTCTCGTCATCGGAACGGCAAACTCTGATCGTGGAACATCGCGAGGAGGGCCAATAGGCCATGGATCATGTTTCATGACGGTGGGATATAGACTGTAATTTTAGAGAATTAAGAAGCCAAACAGTTAAATCATCTAACGTACCTGACCACGTCGAGATAGTGCATCTTTTTTCCTGCATTATTCTGATAAAGTCGGAAAACTTCGGTTCTGCCACCCACAAGTGCTCTCTCGCATTGAAGAAGATCCTAGAATTTTCCTACTTACTAATGAAAATGAATGCAGACTTACAAGAGCTTCATAACTTTCAAAAAATTCAGCCATCTCTTGATTTGTTTTGAGTTCCTCCTTCACCTCACACTCCCAAACTATCTTTAAGGGAAATTTCTCTTCCAACTTGTTCTGTCTCCTCAAATCTCTGTCTCGAATCTGCTTTCCTGTTTTTCCACAAATCAACGAGTCGTCCGCATGAAGACAAGAGTGTGCGTGGTGATAACAACCCTAAAAGTGAATTTGATTTGTTCTTTTTTGATTCCAAACACCTACACGAAAGTCAATAATCAATCCATCTGGAAATTTGGGACACTTATCGATGAACCCGTCCACTCGATAGTTTTGTATCTGCAATTTAACATTTAATATGACACTGAAACATCACACCAATCACAAATTATACCTTCCTTTCTCCATACGTTGTTGAAATTTCCACTTGAACGTTTTCACAATGAGCGAGCCAGGCACAGTACTTTTGACTAATGACCGAGGCGTTTACTGACACTCCTGGTTTGGCGTCTAGGACAATATCTTTGTCTGGATGGAGGTGATTACGTGTAAACACTTTAATAGCTGCGGAAGCTGCAGTCACCGACTCCTGTAAAATGAACAATTTTGCGTGAAGGTGTAAGAAAAAGAGTTAAATAAACAGTTAGTAAATCAGGAACTAACTTCAAGTAGACACACGTTTGTCAACTCTTCGAATGACTTCTCAAACATCGCCATAGCTGAGGCTAGGATGAACACATCGTTGAAACAATACTTCTGAAGCTCGTCAATAAAGTTGAAAACTCGGCCTGACGATCGTTCGGTCTCCAAAAATATTTCCAAATCTTTCCGCTTTTGTGCCGGCTTGTTCTCCAACCCGTAATATTCATTGCCGGGTATTGGTCCTTCGTAGTTGAAGAAACGGGGCTGTATGAATTTGTGGGGGAAATCTCTGAAATTTAGTTATCAGACGATGGTTTGAGGAAGACTGTAACTTACCCTTTCTCGCTTTCAATATTGAATGATTTGGCGACTTGAGCTAGACTCATTGCCAAGTACCGCATAGAATCCACAAGTTTTACCCCTTTATATTTCAAATAAACAATCTTTGTTCCTTCAAGGGCAACTTGTGGATTCGCTCTGTTACTGGCAATGAGCTGCTCAAGAATGAACTGAGCATCATACCTTAAAATTCAACCATTATATTTTTATCTAACGACAATAAAATTACCCCGAGGCGTTGTGGGCGACGGCGACAAATCCTCGGTGATCTTCTGAGAAGATGAACCGAGTCATCTCCGAAGCAACATTCAGATGCTCGTTTCCCGGAGTGACTGATTCAATCACTTTCAGTCGACCTTCCGGTGCACAGTTTGCGCATTTTGCTTCCCTTGCAGCACGAGGTGTTTTTGGAATGCTTGACGAGCATTTTGAGCAACACTTCAACGACACAAACATAACAGGCTCTTGACGACCGTTTTTTGGATCATACGTGCTCTTGAAATTAAACAATTTTCCCGGAAAATTAGAAACACTTACTTCAATGTCGTAGTACATCCTAAGACGTGTCAGATGCTTCTCCTTTTTTACACTTGGCATCATGATGCAATGATGTCCTTTATCCTTTGGAATCTGACAGCGGTGACAGAACGTCTCACCGCAAACGTGTGGTCGAGAATTTTTGTTTCTGTACACTTGTTTTTGGCACTTCTCACACGTTTCCGTAATGTCGCAGCGGCTTTTTCCACCCCTCACTCCTAAATCAAGATCAATATATTTTTTAAACAAAAATAAAAATGTACCTTTCATCTTATGATTGTCGAAGCAGACTTGAGAGCGAAAATCAACTTTACATTTTTCACATTTGACTATCGAATCGTCCGGTGTTTCGGGGCACTCCATTTTGCCACACTTCTGATGAATCATCTTGCATTTATAATGTGACGCGACATTGCCGTATCCCGTTTCACAGAATTTGCAATAGTATTCCGTCTTGAACAACGCACCGAGGGTTCTGACGCCTCGGTAGTGCTCCTCGTCCAGCAACAAATACAGCTCCTTTCCTTTTCCTACATCATCTCCTTTGAAGTATGGGGTAAACGAGTTCTCCATAAATACCATAATTTGATACTGCCCCGCAAATGGTGGTGACTTCTGGAACTTCTCGATGTCTTCAAAGGTGAAGTTTGATGTCTTTGTCATTTTGGCTAGCTGAAAATAAAAAAATAAACTTTATGAATTCGACAAATGAGATTTTTACCTCTTTCAGCCGTTTAACTCCATCATGAACGGATTTGTACAATTTTTTATTATCGGTCTTCATCAAAGAATCGTTGTACTTTTTCCTATTCTTTAAATCTCGGCATTGTGTGTACTGTTTGTACATTAAGCACTGGTACAATGCATGGGGCAAGCAATCTTCCGTCACTGAGAAAAAACAAATTGGACTCTTGAAAAAAAAAAAAAACAAAACACTTACCATTATTCCTCATCACATTTGTGGATTTCGGCTTTGTAGACGTCCCGTCTTGTTGGTCATCATCGTCATCATCATCTTCTTCTTCTTCCTGATCTTCATCATCATCATTAGATGATTCTTCGCATTGATCGTCCACCATACTGCTACAACCTTCTCGATTTTTTTCAACAACATCACTGTTGTCGTGGAGGGTTTCAAAATTTTCTTCCTGCGGAATCAGTCCTCTTCTTTTTTTCTCGAGTATGATGCTATTGAATAGGTTTTCCATCTTGTACCTTCTCTTTCCACTACCTGCCGGCGGCGACAAGTATGTAATCTTGATGGATAATTTTGGTACTTCCAGATCTAATGGATTTTTATTCGACTGCGTCATATCCTCCATGCTCTTCACAATTTCAGAAGATGTGATCATATTTAGTTTTTTGAAAGCAATACCAACGGACTCTGGTATTTCTTCAGCTTCAAAGATGAGACCCACTTTTGGAACGGTTTGTGATGAGGTTGCCGGCGCATATTGTTGAATCAGTCTGACCACGGCGTCGCCAAATAATTCAGGAGCATTGGGACTTGTCGTTATTTCCTTTGGAATTTCAACATCCAATGTAACACTGATAATTGCTCCTTTGCCGAATCTTTCATCAGCTCCGCCATGACACTCGTTCAAAACTTTCAATGAACCTCCCACTTGTACCTGGTAACAAAAAAATATATAAAGTTACATTTTTCGAAAAAATTTCACTTACCGGCCACTGCTGATTGAATTCTTCACTTTCGTTATTTTCCTCTTCTTCTTCTTCTTCTTCTTCTTCTTCTTCCTCTTCTTCCACTTCTAAATTTCCCACAACTTTCACCAATAATTCTTCAAGGCACTCTTCGACTTCTTGATCGTGAACAATATTCGACATTGTTTCCTGCTCTGAAAAATGAACACTCGCAAATCCGCTCCGGAAAAGATGATGAATACGACGTCTACAGATTATATGTTACCAGTAACAGATAATTTTGGAAACGAAATGGTAAGTTGAACTATTAATTTGAAAATTATGATTTAAAAAAATTTAAGGTTTCATCTTCGATGCTCAATGAGCCCTTTTTTCTAACGAGTCAGACCATGCCGAAAACCGTGAAAAAGCCTGAGAGTTTCGTTTTCAATTTTGCGAAGGGCTCCACACCTGTGATAAACATCCAGAAACACTAAAAATGTTCTATGTCTCCTTATTTTCCCCAATCTTTTTTTTTGTTTCATAATACCTACTTTTGCTAATGGATCCTTGATTTGATTTTCATGACTGTCTCTTCCTCGTATATGCTATTTCGTTATCTGAATTGAAAAAAACAAAATTGAGAGGTTTTTGTGCAGCCACCCGACCGTACGCTCCACCCCTTCTTCTTTTTTCTCGACCCTATCAGACATTTTATTTCTTCAGTTTCTTCTCATACTGAAACTTTTTTTTTTTTTTTTTTTTTTTTTTTGAATTTAGTTTTTCCGTGATTTTACGATAAATGTCTCAATTTTATCTCTTTTGAATTTATAGACATGAGCACCAAACGTCAAGCGACGAAATCTTCACCGGCGGTTGAATCTTTGCCAGACGAAGACGATGACTTCCCACAACCTCCGAAAAAGTCCAACAACAAGTCTTACAATCCGAGAGTAAGTTTTCCTTAACAAATTTGTTTCTTTTTTAGCCTCTTGATTTTTAAATTACTTCAGACTTGGATGGAAAATCAGGCCCGACAAGCTTCATTTCCTTCACCAACCGAGGGTGAGCTGAAACCAGCCACCCTCTTCAAGGGGTTGGACCCATTCGTCATTCATGTCTGTGCCGAGTGTCGGAGCTTCAACTCCAAACGGGACACCCAGGAATTGGCCCCAGGAATGATTCAACTTCGTGAGTTTTCATTTTCGACTATTTCTCTAATAATTATTCAATCATTTCAGCGCTCGCCCTCTGCGTTATTTGTCGAGCACATTTCGTTCAAAGTCGGTCACGTAAATTTTACGATTATGATATCGTTCTTCTCAAAAAGAAACTCGAAAACGACCAACAGTCAAAGTGATCCAGAGAGTCGACATACCGAAACGAACGAACGAATAGTCTGATTTTTTTTTTTTTTCACATTTTATTTTTCAAAAATAAATTTCATATTGTGAAATCTGTAAAGTTCAAGTCTAAGAATAATTTTGAAAAACAATCGAAAATTCTTTTACTTTTGCGGGTCAGCTGTTCAAAATTGCATTAAAAATAAACATAACAAACAAAAAACAAAAAAAAAATTCAATTAATATGATTGAAAAATGGGGGTCGTGGGAAAACGCGTCGTCTCAATTCCATCTCATGACTCATATTTTTAATTGATATTTTGAGAGAGCGGAGTCGAAAGTGGTTTTCAATTTTCCTCCGCCGTCGTGCTATATAATAAACTTTGAGGGGTTCTTGTTGTGTCAACACATTTGGCTTTTTGGTTAACAGGTTTGTTCGCCGCTCAATCTTAAAAATGGGCGTGGTCGTGGTTCGAGGCCCGCCACCTGCATCACAAAAATTATGATGAATATTGAAATGTGTTGCGCAGTATTAATTGGTAATTATGATAATTGACAAGTTGATTAAAAACGTAAGTGCGCAATTGGTAAAGTGATCAGTAACTGCGCAATTAGTATGTGCGCAATTAGTATGTGCGCAATTAGTAAGTGCGCAATTAGTAAGTGCGCAATTAGTTAGAGAAAAGCGAGAGAGTGTGTAAAAGTGAGAGAGTGTGGCGAGAGAGTGTGTAAAAGTGAGAGAGTGTGGTTAGAGAAAAGCGAGAGAGCACAATTTATAGTGGTGAGAGAGAGAGACGCAGATGGTACAAGAAAAAATGTGTGCAAAGTGACACCCACAGTTCTCTGAGAGACGCAGATGGTACAAGAAAAAATGTGTGCAAAGTGACACCCACAGTTCTCTGATGTCGAACACATGTCTCAATTTTTATTCTTGCCAACACGTTTCAAGAAGTTTTTAACTGTGGTAGTAAACAGTGTGGACTGTCATTGATAATTCACAAAAATACTCGGATGGATACTCTTCCTCTATAACTCACAGCATGTACAAATCCTGTTCATATGGTCTTTTAGTACGTGATACTTTGATCATTAAAAATGACATTTCTCAACGTTGTGAACTAAATTACTTTTAGTGTGTCGATAGAAGATTTCACCCTTGCTAAGTTATCCTATTGGTTGAACAATTAAAGTAGTTTTAGTATAACATGTAATGGGGAATCGAAAATATTGCTGTAAGAATTGTTGGTCAAGAAAGAAAATAGGCAGGGCTCTCCCAGAAGGGAAGCGTCGGAGGGAAATGCTGTATACTATCAGAATTCCAGAGAGTTTATCTAACATAGGCCATGCAAAGTTGGTATTGATTCTCGTAATTTGTCTGACAGCATTCAAAACAAATCATGGTCAAAAACTTTCTTGCCAACCTAATATATTCTTAAGTGTTTGATCTTGACATGGAATTATTCTTTGAGAAAATTTCTCTTTGAGAAAATGTCACATGTGTTAATGTAATTAGATCCGTGAAATATAACACATTTAAAAATTGTTTGAAACATAGCTTTTTTGAAAGATTCCGTATTCCAAGTTGTCTACTTTGGGCCTCATCTAGTTTTCCTAATCTGTTTAGTTGAATTGTGAAACTCCTCTGTTTCTAAACTTTGATGTTCACCAATTTATGTACTTAATAATGCTAAGGAAACGAAAAAATTGCTAGTCCGCCTCGAAATTTCGTTGTATTTTTAGAATGCTCCGTTTCGAGTGTATAGTATCAGGTTATGTAATGAAATTGAACTGTTTGTTCTGATTAGATAGCGATCAGTGAATCTGTCTGGAATAGTTTTTTTTTTGCTCTTCCACACTCATGAAATCACAGAAACCGATTATATTATTAGGTCTTTTTTAGTTTAACTTGATCATTACATAGGGTACTGTTTTATTTATCTGATACATATGAAGCTGCAACATTTAATAGTCAGTTGCTGAGTTTAAATATAATCAATTTCGCAGTTTCTGTTTTCAAAGTTGTTTTCACAAAATCGATGACAGCACTCCAATACAGTTGGACCTCATTTGCTACAATCTATGGGCGTGGCTTATTTTCATAATAGGATTCTAAAATATTCTATGAGCAATTTTGTTCATTCACCGAAATTCAGAAATGTTTGAAGGAGAAAAATAAATAGACACATATTCTCTATCACAGTTTATGCGGAATCATATATTTCCGAGCTGGTAAATGGGAATAGTTCGTCAGTCCAGATTACATCTTAACCTTAAAACCTCTGAAAATTTCACGAACTTCTGTTTCACTTTCACCATTTGACTCTCCGAACAAAGAATTTGGCAATACTTCGTCTGTTCCTAAACGTCGCAGAAGAATAGTTTCCTTCAGCCGTTGTTTGGTTTTCATTTAAACTCAAATTCGTAGTTTTTGTTCTGAAAGTTTGAAAAAGTTCGTGCCTCAACATGTGGAATTTTAGTCTTGTTGATGGAAACTGTTTGATGCTCTAAAGAAATGAATGAAAGCACTTTTTGACATGTTGCTCATTTTCTATCTCTTCACGTTTTGTTAGTAAGTGTATAAGGCGGAGAAATTTGTTTGATACCACATTGAAACATTGATATTTTGAACATTTAAAAAATGTTTAAACAAATTACAAAGTTAATATGAAAACGAGTGATTTCGATTGGTCGTGTAGAATTAAATCAGTTTGATATTCTCGTTAATGAAAACGAACACAATGCGATTCATATCCAATCCAGACAACCTGTTAAAATTCACCATTGGTTTATTGAAAATTATTTTTCCGCTGGGACCTATTGTTTGTTGATTTCGTAGATTTCGAATAGCAGTAGTCTGAAACTGAAATTCTTCTTTTTTTTTCTTTTTAATTTTGACTAATTAGTTAGCTACAGACTCTCATTCGAATATTTATCTAAACCAAGAAATTGTCACTCTATAACTAAATAACTAAATGTGAGAGTTATACCATATCGTTTTCTCTTTTTGTCGAATGATTGAGTTGCAATTATTCTTAATATGTTTTTAAAGATGGATGTTTCAAATCATAGTGTAACTTTATTTTAGAAATATCAGAAAACACCGAGACGTTACAAATCGGAACGAAAACTTTCAAATGTTTTTGAATATGTCTTGAAATTGCAAATTTTTGAAGTTTCTAGATTTAGGTTAATTATTCACAAAAATTACATTATTGAACAGAGTGACCTTCTTCAGTATACGTTAACTAGGAAACTGTATTTATTTCTCACTGTTTACCGATTTCCACAAATAGTAACCATAGTTTCTTGAGTGTATTCTTTTCCTGCCCCTAGATAATTAACAGTATGTCGTTACTCCATTACATTTTTCGCTTTTGGCCTAGTACACCAGACTAGTGAGATTTGGGCCGGATTCAGAAAGATGTTATGCGCCGTACCGTTCTTTGAGTTCTACTTTCTACTAAGATACCAATTGGAGAAAAAAGTTGAAACTGATCATTTCCATGAAATGAAGTTAGTTTTTATAGTTGCTTTTTTCATCTCACTATCAGAATATTTGAATTCCGAAAAAAGTTGTTAATTTCTATCTCAAAAAATGGTGTTTCGATTATTAATGTCGTAATGTCAATGACTATCAAGTCTCGTTGAATCAGTAATTTCGTTTTTTTTCTTGAAACTTAATGATAAATTTCGTGAAACTCTAATTCCGTAAATGTATTGCTTCTTTATTTTAAAATGTTGACATCATACCGTTGGAAATAGTTGAACTAAATCAGACATTTACGGAATAGAAACCTTGATTCAAAAAAAGAAATTTTATCAAATCTGTCACTCAATTAAAACCTATCTCTTATTACTGAAACATTAGTTTTTAATTCCATAAAGCTGTGCGAGCACCAGTCAAAATGACAATTTTGATGTTCTTTCATGTGTATTGCATTCCATTTTAAATATTGTGGAGGATGACTAATAACTGAAACGGTACTCTTATCTTCTAATTGTCATTTCTCGATATACTGAAAAATACTAGCTACTTCCACAGTTTCACCAGAAAGTTATGTTGCTTGATTAATATGAAGACCAATATTGTAATCGCTCAACATTATTGTGAAACAATAAAAACACCAATAAGTGATCGAAGTCTAATAAAATCTAATGCACCTCTGCCTATATCATATATGATATATGTTTTTATTCGAGACATGAACGTAAGTTTTATAGAGAAATCACTCGATTACAGTAGGAATGTCTCACTGATTCGAAAGTTTCAGTTTCAATTGTGAATGTGTCAGTCATGGAATAAAACGTTTTAACATTTTTGTTACAGTCCGTGATGCAGCTCCAATAAATTTTCAAGGTCTTGGACAACGTTACCGATTTTAATCCAAAAATTGAGAATTCAAATATAATGATGGCACAGGAATTCATTAAGTTTGCTCAACAGTTAGCAATATTTTTCTTCATTAACTGCCGAACAATGTCATCTCATAATGTACATATTTTTACTGCTTATAAAAATACACAAGTAGTTATAGTTTGTGGAATCCCTGATAGACCGTTCGAGACAAAAAAAACTATTTCTTAGAAACTGATTGCTCAATCAAAACTTGAAAAATCAGCATTCAGCTGCTAGTAACTTTATTATCTCTTCCATAAATAAACTGTTTCTTTGCATTTTCAAAAGTCTGAGAAAAAAAATCAAGATGATTGTTGTCCTTCGTATAGTTATTACTTGAATTATTGTCAAAAAAATGGTGATTTGAAAGAGAAGTACTCTGAAATCGAAATCCTCAAATTTCTTACTGTTTTTAGTAAAACTTTTTTACTTAGTGATAAGTATCAGTAGCTTGATAGTTGTTTGATGTCTTACCTTTTTTTGTACGAAAATTCAAACACACCAGAAGCAGTAAGTAATGATAGTGACCGAAAATGTCTCCCAACAGTCAGAAAAATCAAATGTAATAGTGGTGAACTATATACCATCCCTTAGGGTTAGTTCCAAGTTGGAACTTCCAACCACGTCTGAAAACCCCTCACAATGAAAAAGAAAAGTATTCAAATATTCACCTGAATTGCTAGCCACCCACCTCAACCCCCTGTTTCTACTATTCATAATATAATTTCTGACTATTTCACTACTCATTTTTTAATGAGTGTTTGAGATGTTCTCGTGACTACTAAAGTTTGAAAATTTTCTGAATTGTCTCCAGTGGGACCGTCAGCTACTGATCAGACACAAATCTGAAAATCCAAAATGGAATCTTTGAAATCGTACATTATGAACTTCTGGTTTGATGGGGGTGTTTTCACAAAAAAAACCTAGAAACAATAAATGAATTTATTTTTCGGATTCAACAATCTACTAAATGACAGTATTCGGTTAACTGTGTGTTCTACTCTATAAGTTCCAAATATTACCGTGCGACAGTGGCCTAAATGAAACCAAGTCAGCAAGAACAGCAAAAAAAAAATTCCAGTGCCAATCCTGAAGAATTATTTTTAAAGAATCTGAAATAGAAAAATGGTATTTTGGAAATCGCAAGTATTTGACCTTTAGTTTTCTGAAGGTATTACCCAAAAATCTCCAGAAACCCATCGATTAATTTATTTTTCGTTTCAGAAATCTACTGAATTATAACTTTTGAAACGATACTAATCCAAACCCGCTAGTATCCAGTTAGACTCTAGATTTTAATAAAAAACGCGCAAGGCGCGCCAGCCGTGACCTCTCTCCCCGCTCTAAATTTGTTCAATTACTAATTCCTTTTCACTCTCAATCTCCTTCCCTCCAAAAGCACCATTCCTCAGCTCCAATCATGTTGCTGCTCCAAATCAAAAGAGTCAATTTTTCCAGTCCAAATACATATGCATATTTCTTAACTTCCCGGAAACCCAAAATTATTGTTTCACAGACTTTTTTTATCATTCAACCAACCTGTTTGCCCGCCTTCGGCGATTCAGTCGGATGGCCTCTTCTCTTTCCAAAACCGTTGCGGACAGCGCCTCAGACAGACAGACAAACACCACTTGTCTTTTATATATCATTCAATAGGATTCATTTTTTCAGTCCTTCACAAACGTAGCAATTTCGAATATCACAATGGCACAGGAGTACATCAAAGGATTGCTGACAGATGCCTCTGTATCAGTGAGTCTTTAAAGAATGAAGATAGAATCTGTCGTGGAATTAATAGGTCTTAATTCACGACCTTGAGTATTAAGCCTGGTCCATTGCCAGATTTACACAATTTACTCAAAATATAATAAACAATAAAATGAACACTAACAACTGCGTGAAACGTGAACCGTGACCAACCATACTGCAACCAATACAGTTCTGGACGTGCTCTCCTAAACTCAACCTGGTGACCTTACGATAAGGATCGCTCTACATTCCATGATAAATACGGGAAAGAGACAGAAATGATGAAAATTTTAGCAACAAGCGATAAAAAAATTGTTCCAGATTTTCCCGGAGATTTTCGGGAAATTTCTCGTCGGGAAAAAATTCCCGACTTTTTTTTCGGGAAATTTCCCGAAAAAAGTCGGGAAAATCGGGAAATCGAGTATCCCGATTTCCCGACCTCTACCAAGCCTGCTCATAATTAAATATTGCCGTATTAAACAGCTTCTGTTTCTTCAATTCGTTTAAAACGACCGTACGAATCAGAATCGCTAATCCTTTCTAACAATGTTTTTGATCGGTGTCTATTTTTTCTTGTGAACATCCTAAATGTAACATCTCACGTTGGACCATAAATATTACTTTGCTTTTTGTTTAATTCTGTTTCAAATTATTTATTTTCCGTCATTAGACAATAAGAATGCAATACTTTTCATTTTTGAAATTTCTCACATTTTTCAAGACTATCTCAACGATTGAATTCCATCAAAAGTCGGTATATTCCTTTAATCAGTTCTGTTAAAATCATGAATGCTAATTTCGAAAAAAACCTGATGATTCTATTTGAGAAGACAATTCTCAGATTGTTTCTGTTTCAAGTGTTCCATTTCCGTGAACAATTAATTTTCCGCTCCTAATTTTTGAGTTGAGATTTCCAAAGAAAAAGTCACCGAAAGAATTCCTCTCTCAAGTTCTGTCAGAAACCGTAATACTTTTATCATAAAACATCCAGATCGTCTAAAAGCAAGCATTCTGATTATTCCGGTAAAAACCTATTTCCAAATTATAACGTGAAAATGTGTTCATCGATAAATATTACTCGACTTCCTGTTTTTCTTTCGATTCGAACGGATCCAGTTTTATACCACCGTCTGAAATGTTAATGATTGTTCTTTTGGAAAAGAAACAGTTGTGTGAAAATCTTTAAATACATTTATTCAGAAAAATGTGCGGATTTTCACTCAACTTTTTTTGCTGTTTCAATTTGTCTATTTCTATCTCTAAAGATATTTAACATTAGTAGATTTCTCCTGTGAATTAGAATGAAATTACAGTAATCCAGTCAAAAAAATAAGGATCCCAGAATTATTAGCACTGCACGTTTCTTACAAACGTGCTCTACCGAAACCGAACAAAATTGTGTGCGAAATCGAGAGACTCAGAGAAAAAGAGACATTTTCAAGGGTATTTCGGTGGAGCGCTGCTGTAAGAACTGTGCCGAGCATGTTCTTCTGTCAGTTTCAAGTTTTTCATAATTTCACAAAACTTTACTTCAAAATAGTTCATTAGACAGGCTGTTTCTAAAATGTTCTCTGTTACAGTTAGACTGTATCACATTAGCTTTCTTTTATCTTTTATTGCATGTATCGATTTTGTTTTTGCAAAACTTTATCATCTTTTCCCCTTATCTCACATCAACCTCCACACCAGTGTTGTTGGGAATTCCGACTTCCGACTTCCGACTTCCGACTTCCGGGTTTTTTTTCACTTCCAACTTCCGACTTCCGACTTCCGGATAAGAAATTTCACTTCCGACTTCCGACTTCCGACTTCCGGATAAGGAATTTTATTTCCGACTTCCGTCATTCCATAGCGGTGGAATTTCGGAAAAGTAAATTTCGCAGAAATACATGGAAAAATTGTCTAGAAGGACAGAAAATAGGCTTTTCTTCAGCCAAAAACTAATTTTCCACTGATTTTCGGCAATTTTATGATTTTTCTCTTGGGGTTTTTGAATATTTGCGAAAAAATCTAATTCCTACTTCCGACTTCCGACTTCCGACTTCCGACTTCCGACTTCCGGGCGTTTTTCACTTCCGACTTCCGACTTCCGACTTCCGGATAAGAAAAATCACTTCCAACTTCCGACTTCCGACTTCCGGATAAGAAAATTTTCACTTCCCAACATCTCTGCTCCACACCTCCACACTCTGAAAGTTTGTTAGAATTGTAAAATTAGTTACCCGTTTCTTTTTACTTAGTTTTGGATTTTACAACATTAAAACACCAGAATGACGGTTAGATCTAGATTCCTATGTAACTTTCACAACTTTTCACCGTTTAAAAAAGTTATCGTCACTCAAAAAAGTATCTGACTTGAGTTCTTTCCTTTTGTGTATAGAATTAAAATATCGTAGTAAATTTATTGTTTAATGAAATGGACGTTGGAATAAGCTCTTCGTTAACGATGCGAAAAACTGTAATAGGCACTTTGAAACAGTAATTAATTCTCCGTTTCAATCAATTTTTAACATTTTTGGGTTGTTTTTTTTCTGTTAATCTGTGATACTGGTAAAAAAGACGACCAAACACATATAGTCTTATCCGTCATATATCATGACACAATGAAATGGAAACTTATTGTTTTTTATTAGAAAGGAACCAATTATCACTTCATGCTCGACCGTTTCAGAACTGTTGAAACCAATAAATAACACTTTTTAAAAATCTCGGTTCCATGTTAGTTTCATATTTTGTAGTGCTCAATTTTCATGATCGCATTTTAATGTTCGCTGATTCAAATATCGTATTTTTTGTCAGATTACATCGTTTCATTTGGAGAGAAAGCACTTCTACAAGTTTTAGAGGATGGTCTGCCAAATTATTTATAGCTTTGCAAAATTCAGTCAGATATTTTTCCGTTTCAGTTAGTGTTGAAGCTTTGGAGATTGATACGTTTATCTGTACGGACAGTGATCTCTGTTAGCCTTTTTTATAACAACTACCCAATTTTATTATGAAATTCCATCAATTGTAACGATTTGTTATAACCCATGTACATTTGAATAGTTATAGAAACAGTAACATTTGAGTTCAATTTCTGTTTCGACTGGTTATCAACTTTTTCAAGTGGAAGAGACTTTTAGTATCGGACTGATTTGAGTTTATTCAATAACATGGAAAATCTGTTACAAAGGTTGTTGTCAGCAGAAAACTGAGTAATCTCGACATTTCTAAGAAATTGGTCTACTTTCCAAGCTTTTGCAGTTTCAACGCATTTCCGTACAGATGGTAGATTGTTAACAATGATAGGTGAAACGAATTCTGTGCTACATTAAACGAAAAACACATAGGAAACAAATCGTGATGCAAAAAAAACAATAGTAAGAATTCAGCGACTGGGATAAATGTACTTAAAATGTTAAAACGACGATAACAATTGTTAGGAGATTAGAATGAAAAAAGAAAAGTCTTGGTTTGTCCTTCTAAAGTTAGTTTTACTTTTTTTTAATTCCGTTTCGAGCTTTTCTTTAAAATTCCGTTTCAAGTTATTGCATGGAGTTTTACTGTTTCAATTATCTGATAGATATGAAGCTGAGACTTTTTAATTGTTAATACGAGTAATACAAGTATTTCTGTTTTCAACGTTCCACAAAAGGACGTGTCTAAATAGTGGAATTTTAGTTCTTACGATTACACCACTCCGATCTAGTCTTCATTTGCAACAATCTATCTTCTCATAATACGATTCGAAAATATTCTATGAGCTTATTCACCGAAACTCAGAAATGTATGGCGGAGAAAAAATAGAGAGGCACATATTCTTGATCACAGTTTCCGAGGAACCATATATTTTCGAACTTGACACGTCATTGTAGACACAAGTACTCCTAAACTTAAGATTTTTGATATGAATCGATTCAAAAAGCCAGGAAAAATATTATCTGTTTGTGGATTCATGTCTGAAAATGCGTCTGAAGCAAGTTATGAGACCTCAAAATGTCAAAAATCGATGCTAGTCATCCAATTTTTCAGTACATTTCGATAGAATTTCTCCTCGTCGTGCACGTGAGAACAATATTTTCAAAAATATTCAAGAAAAAATTCGATAGATGAACATTTATGAATGCATTTCACGTTCAAACGAGGAGAATGTCTATTGAAATGTAAAAAAGTGCACGACGGGGGAGCGATTTTTGGAATTTTGAGGTCTCAAAACTCGTTTTAGACTGATTTTCAGATATACTTGAGAAACAATTTGGAAAATGTTCAGAACAATTTTTTTTCAAAAAATTCAAAAATTCAAATCCGGGCCGGCCCGGAATTTTGCAAGTATGATTTTATCTGCACCATATATACTTTCAGAACTGTTTTCCTCAGTCGTACATAATTGGGAATTCGCCTCGTTTTCATGAAAACTCAAATTCTTAATTTCTATTCCGAAAGTTCGGAAAATGTCATGTCTCGAAACGTGGAATTTTAGTTCCAGCGGTAACACACTTCCGGTAAATTATACTTGAACAAATTTCCAACAAAGCATTCAATGAGCCAACTTCATTTTTCACGGAAACTCAGAAAAACTTTCGAACTTGTATCATTATTCAGTATATCTTTCCCAATTTATAGAGAAGGCATCCAACATACTATGAACTCATTCCAAAACCCAAAATCCTGAACACATTCACGCTTGTTTTACTTTTCACATTTTTCACCCATTCCAATATGTCCGATTTATATTTCAGCTCAAATCCCCTTTTCCATTCCCTTTTTCCATTTTCTTTCCTCCTCCTCTCAATCTTCTCGAACACCAATCCTTAGCCTTCCTAATTCATTTCTCCCTCAAAATGATCATCTTGTCCTTCTAAGATACGCCCCATTAAATACGGTATTTGAGTCGTAAGAAGGAGGAGAAGATGATGATTGTCAGTGTACAAAGTACACATCAGATCCTCATTTTCTTCGAACGTCCTTGTCACGTTTGCAATAGGAACGCAGGTTTTTTTTTTGAATGATTGGATAATGGGACACCCCCCAAGATTTTAGGCTGAATTGAGAAACAGAAAATAATTAGTCAGTGTTATACATGAACTGGATTAGTCAGAATACCATCTTGTTACCATATTTTCTGTTTCCTCGTTTACTGAAAGTTTTTAAATTGCCTTTTTTGTCGGTAGAACGTTTTTTAAAGTTTTAAAGTTTCAAATTATTGTTAATTGATGGTAGAATTAAAAATTAATTGATTCAGAAAAGACTTCACCTTTAAATTTCTCTTGTCTGTCGCTCCTGCCAATGAATCCAATATTTCCATCCCAGGCTTATTTTTGTTTGTTGCTATTGCATAAAATTCCGATGGACTCATAATTAGCATTGAATGGATAGAAGTTCACACAGTAAATGTGAATTCATGCATAGGCTTTTGGAATATTACCGTAACGGTAATTTCCCAGTTTTGTTCTCATTCTAAACAGACGATCAAATTGTAATAGTTTTCAGGCTGAGAGTAGAGTATTGGTGATAGTTTATGAATTCCATGCCAATTCGACGGTTGTTCTCAGTAGTTATAAATTAAAACTTTGACTGTTCAAGATTCAATAATGTTTATGTTTCTGTTGAATAATAAGAGAAGGTTGTGTTTCCCTTATTTGATCAATCAGATAACTGTTCGCCGCACACAACTGTTCAACGTATTGATAGCTTCATAGTTTTGAAGTATTTGCGATGTTCTCGATTTCAATTGACTGCTAAAGTTACGTATACACCTGTGTTTACTTTTAGTCTTACATACGTAAAGGTTCATGTTTATTTAATTTTTGGAAAAATTGAGTGTAGGTTTCAATACGAGACCATTTGGGTTGAAGATTTCCCGTTTCTGAAAATTGTTATGAGCTGCGAAGGTGAGTCGCAGTTAGCACACAGGGTCCTCAACGAAATGTTTTGAATTTTTTCCCGAGTCGCGCTGCGTGCGCGTCGCGGTTTCTACTGAAAGATGCGTCAAATAAACGTAAAATTTGAATTTGCCACTTAGTCAAGTCTTTTTGGCACCGTGCCAATCTTTGTGCGACGGAGCGCATTTCCGCAACCGCCTCGCACTGCTATGACTCCAATGTAAATCTCTTGTTACAGGACCTTGGACACCGTCGCAAAGACGACATCATCGAGAAACAACAGACAGAATTCTATGTCAGCAGAGCTTCAAGTCTCATGAATTCTATTGATAATGTGAGAACTTAAAAAAAAAGAAATTATTATACAATTCAAATATGTATATATATTTTACTTTACTGAAACACAAATTTTTTTTTGCCAACTTTTTATATATTTTCATATTTTATTCCACACTAATACTCAGAGAATTTTTGGTGTAGGATCGGCGCGTGCGCCGTCGAAATGGCGTAAGCGCCTTCGAAAACGGCGTAAGCGCCGCTGAAAATGGCATTAATGCCACCTGTAATGGCGTTTTCGCCGAATGATGAACGAACGGCGCAGGATTAGGATGCAAGAAGTTTGAGATCGGCGAAAGCGCCGCAATCGCGCCGGGCGGAGAGGAAGCGGCCAGGGAAGGGCGCACCTGCGGCCTGGAAACGGCGTTTACGCCGTTCATTGGCCGGACCTTGGAATGCTTACTTGCACTGATCCATGTTGTGTCATTATTTGTTCAGTATTTTTTTAAATTTCATATTTTCACTTTACTTTCTAGTTATTTACTGATTCGAGTGTGTATAAACAACAAAAAAGAAGTCAAACACTAGGTAAGTGATAATTACAGTAGTCATGTCGGGACCTGCTCATAAGAGGACGTCATCAACTTCGATGGAATTGAGCGACACTGTAGATGAGGAAGACGATCACTTCGATGAGAGGAACGAATAAGGAAGTGTGGAGGGCCCGAAATCAATCCTAATTTGTTACTCCGATTTGTTACACATAATTTTCGTTGTTAAATTGGTTTTTTAATAAATATTATTATTCAAAAATCGATAACCTGATCAGGAACCGAGGGGGAAGAAAGGGACAGCGGCCTAGAATCGGCGTTAACGCCACTTCTAAATTCGGCGTTAGCGCCGCTTGATTCGGCGCTTTCGCCGGCTAAATCGGCAGGAGTGCCGGCGACCACCGGCCTCACTTCGGCGCGCGCGCCGATTTTGGCAGCGCTCGCACCGATTTGGTCGGCGATATCGCCGAAAATTCTCTGAGTACAATTCATTTTTCAATTCTAGTCCTTCACAAACGTGGCAATTTCGAATATCACAATGACACAGGAGTACATCAAAAGATTGTTGGCAGCCGCATCTGTTTCAGTGAGTTTTTAAAAGTATATATAAGCTACTAGCTTATTCTACAATTATTTAAAAATAAGCTGTACGTGAAACTGTAAATGTTTAAAATGTCTTCCTGTGAGACCTCAATATTTCCCGTTTTCTGTTTCCTCGAATCGTTTACCGCAAATTTTAAAGAAATTTTTATTACAGGTGCGCACCGCCTACTCTGAAATAAAATCACTGACAATTCAACCAAGTTTCTATTATATTCCAAAACGACAGAGATATTTGATGGTGAATAAAATAGTGACTGATATGAGTGCAACTGGTCAAACTGAGATGATGTCATTGAATAAGAAGGCGAAGGCATACTGTCGGACTGCAAATGTGGACAATCCACCGTATTCATTGGGCAACTTATTCGGAAATATGTTGGCGAATGGGGCTGTTTTGTCGAAATAAATGAATTATTGAAAGCGTGTTTCATTATTTTATAAAGTATAAAATTCGCAATTTAGAGACCAATAAAGCGGTTAAAAACGGAATTACAAGAAACGGCTATAATCATGATGATGCAACAACTCTTGCTGAATTATGATCAATTTAACAGTATTCAGAAACTGCAATTAAAAAAAAGGAAAATACCTAATTTCTAAAATACAGCTATCAAAATTAGTCGCTCCGAGATTCTTGATTGTAACTCATTCATGCCGATAGTTATAAATTTGCTAGCATCGAGTTGACATTAAAAAAAACCGTCGTCCTTCAGAGCTCAAAAAAAAGAGATACAACTCTGTGTAGATACCGCTCATCACGAATTTCACTTGATAGATATCATAATTGGTCAAATGAACACCGTATTACAAACAAAGCGGCAAGTTGTTCTATCAATTTTTTACACTCTGAACATGAAACTGTATTTTGAAAATTTCCATTCTCACGAATATCATCAAGACATAAAAACTCATCAAATTTTATCACAGTTATATGAAACAGTATTTAGAATAGTGTATTGACAACACTTCTGTTCCCCATGTTACTTTATATGGTCCATCTGGGCGCCGCTTAATTTTCAAAAAATATGCTGATGACAATGAAAAATGTGTCAGAAAGTAGTCATAAAAACGATATGAAACTGAAAATCAATTGCAGATTTGTTGAGTTCCGCACAATAGTTTTCAAATAGGTTTCTAATTTCTGCTTTTTAAATTCAATTGTCACAGTATTCAAAACGAGCTCTTACCGATGTTTATTAGATTTCACTTGATTATCAGATTTTACTGAAACGGTGATTTGACTTTTCTGAAACTAGCCTCACTTCCTGTTTTGAAGACAGCTGCATTGTTAAAATCCATGACGACAATGTACTTTATCTAATACCGACGACCACCTTCGCAGTTCTTCACAATAAAAAACAGTGTAATTTGATTTTGAAGGAACCGATAATATCATATTAAAACTAGACATTCATTCATGTCTTTTCAAGCTTTCATGAAACAGATACTCTGAAAAAGCTACAATAAATTCATTTATTGTTTTTTTTTCAACACGTACAGTTTTCAAATTAGCTGATTTCATTTGGATACCAGTTTTAAAAAAAAGTTGTAATATTCGACAAAATCACGACCTATCATATCTTCCAGACAACAACTATAAGTTTTTATTGAAACTGTTGTTAATCGTTTTTTATATGGCACATTTGTCTTCTGAGGTCCAGAATGGATTCAGTGAATTCTAAACCCGCATTCCCAAGTTACTAAGATTAGATGAAATGCTCAGTTTCAGTCGCAGTCACCGTTTAACAGATCAGTTTCGTTCCTGGTTCAATACTACATAATGCGACTCCGCGTGCGCACACAGCAACATGTGAACTTTTCATGATTAGTATCAAGACCTATGTCAAAACCGATGATTAAATTAAAATCATTGATATATGCTACTGAACTACTATACTACTGAAAAGAGGTCGAAGTAGAACAGAAAAGTTCCAAGGCTTATCGAAAAATGTGAGATATAATGAAGAGCACCTAAATTACCCAGTTACGTGACATTAATATAATTTCAAAGTTCAAATATAGATGATACGTGACTTCGCTGAAACAGAACAATCTGTTTCATGGGGTTTTGATATACATATTCTTATTTTTTCATAGTTGAATTCTCGATTTCATTTAAGTCATTCATTAACTTGGCAATATCTAACATGACAGTGGCACAAGAATGCATACACTACAGAATTCTTTGCTGATATTTCTGTTTTTTTTGTTGAAGTTCCAACGTCTTATCGAATTTTATCAAAACAATGTTTTGAAGAAAATGAACGGAAACTGTAGATATTTCTCACTTTTCACAGATTTATACAAATAACCATAGTTTTTTGAGTGAATTCTCCTTCTGAGCATAGATAATTAACAGTACGTTCTCTCGTTACACCATTACATTTTCAACTTCAATCTAGTAGATCAGACATGTGAAATGTGGGCGGGATTAAAAATGAAATCAATTTAAGAAGGAGTGTAAACTGATCTCATTTGCACAAAACATCATTTTTTGAAAAGTTTTTTTGAAAAACAACCTTTCTTGAAAAACAACCCTTCTTGTTCGAATTATTTTTTTAAATTTAAGATTTCATCGTCATTTCGAACCTGATACTAATTCAAGTATTCAAGTAAAAATTCTGCTCTCTTCATAAATTTTATGTTTTCGAAAAAAAAACTAATGGAAGTTAACAAGAAAACGTTTCAGGCAGTAGTCATAAGCAACACCTGAATCAGATAAAACCATACTTGTCAACGGGCCGAAACGAGCCGACACGGGCCGGCTCGTAACTCGCGTCAAAATGAATATTATGAGCTGAAAAATATACCAAAATGTAGATCTCGACGAGTTCTATGTCCGTGACCTACTACGGGCCGGATGGCTCTTCGCTAATATGCCGCGGGCCGGGAAAAAGTGCCAAAAAACGCGAAAATGGCCAAAAAAGCCATTCTAGCCAGGCCCGCAGCATATTAACGAATAGACATCCAGCCCGTAGTAGGTCACGGACATAGAACTCGTCGAGATCTTTATTTTGGTATATTTTTCAGCTCATAATATTCATTTTGACGCGAATTACGAGCCGGCCCGTGTCGGCCCGTTTCGGCCCGGTTGACAAGTATGGATAAAACGTTAGAATATTTTTTCTTATTTTCACATCTCACTATCAGAATGTTTGAATTCCGGAGAAAAGTTGTTACTGTCGAAAAAATAAAGTTTCGACAAAGATTTTCAAAAAAGAATTTTGCGGGCTGGAACACGCAAGCGCATGAAGTTGTGGGCGGAGCTTAAACTGCAAGCGGCGCGGTTCTTAATTTGGAAAAAACAACTAGAATTAGAACCGCGCCGCTTAATTAAGCTTGCAGTTTAAGCTCCGCCCACAACTTCATGCGCTTGCGCTGCGCTGGAGCCCGCGAATTTTTTTTTTGAAAATCCTTGTCGAAACTTTATTTTTTTCGACAGTATTCTGAATTGCGGACTCTCAATCAAATGGGTTTTGCCAATAATTAATGTCGTAATGTCAATAAATATCAGATTTCTTTGAAACAGTACTTTCATTTTTCCATAAATTTCAATGATAACTTTCGTGAAACTAAAACCATATATTTATTTTTTCTTTATTTGAAAACGTCGACATTTTTTGAAAAAAAAAACATTATTCGAAAACTTTGAACTAAATCCGGCAATTACGGAATATAAACCATTTTTCAAATCAACGACAGGTTTCATCAAATCTGTCACTCAATTAACGCTTATTTATTATTACTGAAACATTGTTATTTATTTCCATATTTCAGAGAGTTGTGCCAGTACCAGTCAAAATGAAAAACTTGATTAAATTGTATAATGAATGTACTAAATTCCTGTGCAAATATTGTGGAGGATAACTAATAACTGAAACTGTACGCTTATCTTATATTTGTTATTTCTCAATATACTGAAAAGTACTGGGTCCTCCACGCAGCATCCTTAATAAACAGCCCAATT
Source organism: Caenorhabditis remanei (assembly GCF_010183535.1). Taxonomy (NCBI): domain Eukaryota; kingdom Metazoa; phylum Nematoda; class Chromadorea; order Rhabditida; family Rhabditidae; genus Caenorhabditis; species Caenorhabditis remanei. Next base: position 9,612,431 of record NC_071331.1, read on the forward strand.
CAAACCTTTAGTGTGAAACAGTAAAAACAGCAATTAATTTTCAAAGTCTAATAAACCAAGTCTAATGGACTTCTGTCTTACACGTATGATTTTATTTGAGACATGAACGTAGGTTTTATAAAGAAATGACTCGATTACAGTAGGAGTGTCTCACTGATTTTAAACTTTCAGCCTCAACTGATAATGTTTTAGTCTGGAAATAAAACATTTAGCATTTTTATTGCAGTCACTGACTCTTTTAAGGCGCTTCAATCAAAAAAAATTTAAGGCGCTTCAATCAAAAACCATATTCAACATTAATTTGTGATAAAACACTTTTCTATGGACTTCAATCCAAAAATTCGTGATTCTTAATATAACCACGGGACAGGAATGCATTTGGTTTTCTCACTATACCGTGATTTAGAGACAATCATATTTTCAATACAGAACAAATATCATCTACGATAAAATATCAAGATTCGATTTCATCATCTCGTTTTGAGTTATCCTTGAAAAAGTAAAGAGAAATAGTAATCCTAATAAACGTATCAAAATGTTCTCGTGGCTGTTTTGAACTTTATTTCAGAAACAGCGCAGAATTTATAAGGTAGAAAAAATCAAACTAAAAAGAACTCATAAGAAAGGCTTTAAAGGAAAGTGAGTAGAATGGAGGAAGAACTTTACACCCTGCCTTACTAAAAAAATTTTACACCCGACAGATGACGTCACCAGGAAAACCAGTGTACCTGTAACTTTCTGTAAACAGGCCTGCAAGGCCTGCCTGTAATTCATCATACCCCTGTTCATAGTTCCCTGGTACGAAAGTACCTTTTCTGTGCAGCTGTATACCGTATACCTGTTTACCTAAAATTGAAAAATTCTCTAAATACAATCCGCTCTAATACCGTACCCCCTACCGTACACTGGTACAACTAGTTACATGTACACTTGATTAACTATGATTTTACAGAACACCTGTATACCGTACACATGTTAATAAATACTACCCTACATCTACTTATTAAAAAAAAAATGGGAATCGTTTCGTTTTGGAATAGTAGAGGAAGTCAATAGAAAATACAATATCCAGTTTTTTTGGAATTTCAATTCTAATTTTGTTGATTTTTAGATCGAAAGAAATTATCCCGTTTTTGGGAGTTTCAATTATAATATTGTTGATTTCTAACCCGGGAGGATTCAAATCCCCGTCTACTGAAGTAAACCTCAGCCCGGGTATTATAGACTACTACATCCTCTGATCGACGAGTCTATCCGGTACCGACACAGATAAGAATGGTGGGGGAAGTCAATAGAAAATAAATTATCCCGTTTTTTTGGAATTTTGGTTATAGTTTTGTTGGCCAACTATCACAGAAAAATTGGACCGTTTAATCCACGCCGACGTCATCACTAACATTGATCACGCTCAATGGGCTGCTCCAATCGTTACCGTCCGGAAGAACAATGGCTCCCTCCGCATGTGTGCTGACTTCTCCACTGCTTTAAACGATGCAATCCAGGATCACCAACATCTTTTTCCAACAGCCGAAGATATCTTTTCAAACTTGAACGGTGGGAAGTAAAAAAAACTCAGTTTTCCGAACAACTAGAAATGGAGGGTAAGAGTAAATTTTTTGATCCTCTCATTGTTTCAACCATTCCTTTCAGCTATACTTATGAAAAATGTGGTTTGTGCCTAATGAAATTATTATTTGTTTGCTCGTTTTTCTAGTAAAATTTTCAATTAAAAGTTTTTTCTGCTGTTTTTAACAATCCGTTTAATTTCAATATGTATTGGTAATTGCTCATTTAGTGCTTGATTTTCTCCTAGGCGTATTTACTACATATGTTCATATAACTAAAAATAACTACAGTAAGAAGTTTTCGCTGCGAGACATCACGGCCTCCAGCGAAGGCCCTCTCGAGAAAAAGTGATGCAAGCGCGCTCCGCGGCATTTTGGAGCGAAGCGGAAAAATTTAAATAAAAAGCATTTTCCGAATAAGTTTAAGCCTGTAAACTGGCGTTTTTCGATGGAAAAGAAAGATCTTGAACACAATTCCAGCAGCTATAAGTTAAATATAATTGTTTTGAATCGGAAATCGCAAATATTTTCGGTTTTTGACAGCTTTGAAGAGAAATAGACGCAATTCGGCCATATGTAAAGAAAAATTATGATTTTGTTTGAATACTCCGTTCAATTTCGCAGTCTGTATCAACCAATTACGAAAAATGTTCCAACAAAGGAAAGTAAAAAAATCAAAGTTTTATTGCAGAAAAAAAAGAAATAAAATTAGAGTTGTCTCCTTAGTATTCGATGTTGTTTCAATCGTTGTTCTTCGAGACGAGACGTTGAAACGCGCCGAGAACCTCTCTTGAAACAAGTTCAATCTCAACTAGAGTAACGTGTCGATCGCTATGATCATCGATAGAGTCGACGATAATCGGGAAAATCATGTCGATTTGATCAAACTTTAGTTTAGTCGATGACCAAAAAATGAATCGCGACTCGACGATAAACAAAAAGTCATGATTATCGCCTCAAAATTATCGATGACTATCGACGATGATGATCACTGGTGATTATCGATAATTTTTCGACCGGCGATTATCGATAGTCGGTCGACGATTATCGATAATCGTCGATCGTCGCGGCGATCGGCGATTATCGACGATTATCGACGATTATCGACGATAATTTAGCCGTGGCCGTGGCGGCCGCGGCCGAGAAAAACCGTCGTGCGTGAAGTCCTCTCGGAGTATTTCTTTTCAAATTAATTTTTTTTAACTTTCGTTCAATGCTTGCAATTTACCGTTTAATTCCGTTTAGTTTTCAATAAAATGGAAATTAATCGTTATTTTATTGAATTTATTGCAGAAGGAATATGTCAAAGCCGGAATACACGTCTGTCGCGTGGGAGTTTTTTCTAAAAGTCGGTGATGATTGTGTGCGGTGTAAGATTTGTAAAAAATCTCTGAAATATTGCCACTCGACCACGGGAATGATATCCCATATCAACTCGTGTCACTCGGAGGAATTGAAGAATATGGAAAAGCAGGTAGGGATGAAAAAACACTGAGAAATAATGTGATTCTGTTTTCAGAAAAAGAGCAAAAACGTGATGTCTTTTAACAATAGAAAGGAAGAACACGCTGAAGCTGACAGGAATTTAGTATTGTAAGTCCTTTATCCCTCATTTATCGAAATAAAAGTAAAATTTCAGAGCCATTTGCACTTCGACAGTTCCATTCAGGTTCGCGAAAAACCAGTATTTCATCAAATTTTGCGGAAGTCTGGATAAACAATATGAAGTGATGAGCCCAGACAAACTTCGTAGAAGAATTCACGAGAACTCCAAGTTATACATTCAAAAGACAAAAAGTGATTTGGAAAATGTGGAGGTAGAGATTTCTAATTTAAAAAAAAGACTTAACTGACCGTTTTCAGAGGTTTTTTTTGACTGTCGATGGATGGGACGGAAAGTTCGAGAACGTCAACCTCTACGCCATTTTTGTTTACTATATTGATGAGAAATTCGAACAAAAGAAAGTGGTAAGTATTGCCTTTATGAGAAAATAAATAAATAAATAACTGCAGTTTCTTGGAATTCGTCATGTGGCAGGAAAAGCCACTTCTGTAAATGTTGGCAACGTTGTCACCGATGTTTTGGAAGATTATGGAGTAGACAGTTCGAAGCTTATCGGAGCGATTTGTGATGCCGGTTCCAACTTACGCAGTTTTTTGAATAAAAACATGCTTTATCAGTAAGTGACGTCTTTTAAGAGCAAAAGTCAAAGTATAATTGCAGTCTACACTGCGCTGCTCATGTTTTAGCTTTGATTTTAAAAGAAGTGTCCGAGGTTCCGTCGGTTACACTGATTTTGAAGAAAGTTTATTCACTCGCATCTCATCTGTCGCGGTCAAAAGTGGACAGATCAATATTTAGACAGTAAGTCATAATATGTTCTAGCTCGCTATCACCACCCATGTTCAGAAGATCAACTGCTCTAAAAACTTTTGGACCAATTCCGTTGCCATTCAGTCCTACAAGATGGGGAGGCTGCGCAATACTCGCAGCTTCCTTTCTTAATCACGTAAGTGCGTAGCCCCAAACAGTTCGTAACCCACCATTTTCAGTATCAAAGTATTTTCTCGTTGTCGAAATTTCAAGAATATTTGTTGAGTGAAGAGGAAAAAGTGAAACTGGAATATTTCGTCGAGTTGACATCTCCCTTCGTCGACGCAGTGTCTGAGGTTTCTTTGATATGAGAAATTGCTTATGTTCTATATACGATCTTTCAGGCTGAAAAAGATAACAACTTCTGTTCCGAAATCATTCCTCAATTTGCAAATCTTTTAGAATTTGTTTCTTCTCATAATCAGATGAAACACATTGTTCGAGTTATCACTAATGAAACTCAAAAGAGGTAACTCATTTATTGATGTTACGCATGATTGGAATTATGAAATTTTCAGATTTGATGCTTACATGTCGAACGATATTGCATTGATCTCCACTTTTATCGACCCGCGTTTCGGATACTTCGACGGAATTATGCATAACAGAAAATGGCAAGAAATTGAAGAAACCGTGATTGATTATTGTGGTAGGTTTCATTGAAATGATATTAATCAAAAATGTGTGTATTTCAGATAGTTTGAAAATTCTAAATTCAAACGGTTCACTCAATTCCGATGGTTCTCCTCAGAAACGCTCGAAAGTATCTCAAAGTGGACTCAGTCGATTTATGGAGGCAAAAAGTTTGTCCTCATCTATGGATGATACTAAGGTAATTGTTCCAGGGAATTATCTAATTAGAAGTTAATTTTGCAGGCAGAAGTTGTTGCTTACGAAGCATATATAAGAAAATCGAGACCTCCCTATTCCAGTTCCCCTCTTGATTTCTGGAAATGTAATGAATTTCAATTTCCAAAACTGGCTCGATTGGCTCGACACATTCTCTGCGTCCCTCAATCTTCAGCTGCTGTTGAAAGACTGTTCAGGTTTGCTTTCTATATTCTGACTTGTTTTCAAACTATTTTTTTCAGTAGATGTGGAGAAATCGTTTCGTCGTCTCGAAGAAATCGCCTATCATCACAAACAATGCATGAAATTTTAATCAACGCTTCTTTGGGCATATTAAAGTTCGTTCGTATTCTTATTCATTGAAAATTATTAACTTTCAGAGAAAAAGAAACCGAGTACATTGAGTGTGATGATGATGACGATGAGACAGAGCAGAATGGTGAGCAAATCAAATTAGATCTTCTTCCGCTTTGCACTTGTAATCCTTCCAACGACAGTCGTCGCAGCCGTAGCACCCCTACTCGACGTCGATCGATACAATATTAACTTTTCCATTCCGTCTCATTCTTCTGGTGTTCTTTCTCATCTTCTTCTGTTATTTTTCTATGTTTTTTTGTTGTTTTTCTCGAATTATAGTTAGCATTCCATTTGTCTGATTCAGAAAATAAAATTAGTCGTAATTCACCAATTTGTTTCTGTTCATTTTGTCATCATTAACGATTAATTTCCATTTTATTGAAAACTAAACGGAATTAAACGGTAAATTGCAAGCATTGAACGAAAGTTGAAAAAAATTAATTTGAAAAGAAATACTCCGAGAGGACTTCACGCACGACGGTTTTTCTCGGCCGCGGCCGCCACGGCCACGGCTAAATTATCGTCGATAATCGTCGATAATCGTCGATAATCGCCGATCGCCGCGACGATCGACGATTATCGATAATCGTCGACCGACTATCGATAATCGCCGGTCGAAAAATTATCGATAATCACCAGTGATCATCATCGTCGATAGTCATCGATAATTTTGAGGCGATAATCATGACTTTTTGTTTATCGTCGAGTCGCGATTCATTTTTTGGTCATCGACTCGACCACCTATCGACTGTGATCTATCAATTTTCGATTCAAAAATCATCGAAAATTTGATCGACACGTTACTCTAATCTCAACTACGATAAAGGGACGAACGGAAAGACACATAAAGGAAAAATGGACCTGTCGGAGAAAATATGAAGAGTCCATCAAAAATTGGGCATCTTGTGTAGTTGACAAGATCGAAGTAGGCAGATGACCGTGGAGTTTTCTACAAAAATGCTTTTTTTTCACTAAATAAAATTGAAAAACAAGAAAAAACAATTTATTTAGCAAAAAATCGTATGTTTGTCTTTGTTTCTTACCTTTTAATGCTTTTTTAGCCATCGTGGTAGTCGCTATTGCACGTTTTTTCGGGTTGAATGTACTTTTTTCTGTAAAATTTTGATGTTTTGGCCCGTATATCGAAGAATTATCTGAAAATCATAGCGGAAAGAAGAAAAATAGAAATAGTTATCCCAGAAAATCATTATTTTAACAAAAAAAAGTGAAAAAAGTTGCATTAAAACACAAAATTCACTGCTAAAACGATGAGAAAATAAAAAAATTGCTGCTGAAAAAGCTGAAAACGCAAACGCGCTCCACTGAAAAATGGCGTTTCCCGCTTCTTTTTTTTGAATCGAGAGGGCCTTCGCTGGAGGCCGTGGAGACAGATTCGAACAATTAAATGCGCTTTTAATCCGACCCGGCGACAGACTGTGAATTTATAATAGATTGGGAGGATTCAATCCCGCGTCTCTGTGAGTAAACCCACAGCCCATAGGTAAGACTACTCGCAGCGTAACTGACCGAGTCTTACGGGACCCGACACAAGAAAGAATGGTGGGGGAAGTCAATAAAAAAGAAATAATTATGTTTTTTTTAACCTTTTTTTTGAAATTTCTGATTTAATCTAGATCGGGAGGAAGGGCCCACTGCTACTCACGTTATTCCTTTTTCCATTCCATTTGTTGAACCGTTGTTGTGTTGCAGCCGTCTACAGTTCTGGGGGCGTTGTGGTGCTTCTCGACTGAAAAAGAAAATATTCGGTTTGTGAATTTTATAAGCTCGCATGAAGAGGTAACTTGAGAGAGAAAGTAGAAGGATACAGTAAACAGAGGTAGATCGAATGCACCATAGAAACAGGGGCGCCCAAAAAGAGAGGACTGCTCTGTGCCGGAGTGAAAGGGATAACTGACTGTAGTCCATCAGTAAGACCTTATTAAGGTAGGGGGCGTGGCCTGTTTGCCATCATCTATTAGATTTCACATGGAGATAAGTGAAGAACAATAAAAATACGGGCTGTCTTGTTTATTATTAATCCCACGTTCACACCTGTCTGTATTAGTTTTGTTTTTTCTCGATCGACATTTCATCTATTTGATTTCCCAGGAAGATAAGTGACAAGTGCGAGTGTCTGCGGCAGAGAGTAACAAGATGAACATAGGCCGATTTCTTCACATTCAAAATTAATATGCCATCATGATCCAAGTTCACACCTCTTGTGAGCTGTGGTATTTTTTCTCCAGCTTATCTTACTGAGGGTCAATAACATCTATATACTGATCGACCATAACGAATTCTCATTATGCCGACAAGGTGCAAACGTGGAGATCAATAATTACAAATGTGAGAATGCCGGCCTGTGCTCTTATTGTTGTTCTCTGCCACAAACACTCCCATCTGTCACTTATCATCCTGGGAAATCTAATAGAAGTTGACAATAAGACCACGCCCCCCCCCCCCCCAACCTTAATGAGGTCTAACTGATGGAATACAGTCAGTTATCCCTTTCACTCGGCCACATAGCAGTCCTCTCTTTTTGGGCTCTTCCAGTTTTTATTCCATTCGATCTACCTGTGGTCCCTATGTACCTTTTGATTTCTCTCTCATGATACCTCTTCATGCGAGCTTATCAAATTCACAAATTTTTATTTTATTTTCCAGTCGAGAAGCACAACAACGCTCCCAGAACAGTGTTTTGTCCCAAAGCTTACAACGATCCACAACAGTACACGGCAGCAACACATGGTTCAACAAAAGGGATGAAGACGAAACAAACGTGAGTTAACCATGAATCCTCCCGATCTAGATTAAATCAGTAATTTCAAAAAAAAAAAGGTTTAAAAAAACATAATTATTTATTTTCAATTGACTTCCCCCACCATTCTTTCTTGTGTCGGGTCCCGTAAGACTCGGTCAGTTACGCTGCGAGTAGTCTTACCTATGGGCTGTGGGTTTACTCACAGAAACGCGGGATTGAATCCTCCCGATCTAGATTAAATCAGAAATTTCGAAAAAAGGTTAAAAACAGAATTATTTCTTTTCAATTGACTTCCCCCACCATTCTTCCTTGTGTCGAGTCCAGATAGGAAAAACCAAATCCAACATACTATGAACCCATTCCAAAAACCCTAAATCCCGAACACAATCCCCCTCCCTTTCTGTCCATTCTCCCAAAACTTGACCACTCCTCCCTCCCCCTTTTCTTCCCAACAAAAACTACACAATGGCATCAAAATATCTTATTTTTAGCCCCGTCTCCTCCTTCTTTTGACTCCGATTGTTCTCTGTCTTCTTCTTTTCTTTTCTCTTGGCTCTTAGGCTCCCTTGGATACGCTTCCGTGCGTTTTGTTCCTCCCGTTTTCCAGAATGTATTTTACACATTTTGCAGTACAAACACATATTTCGGTTTCACATTTTTCTGAAATTTTGTACTTTTCTGATTCTTCTGATGAAGAACGTATTGCAAAAACTGGTTCAGAGAGCGAAACAGAGAAAAAATGACACCCGCAGAAAAAAAAATTGTTTCCTGATGAATATGCGGAGACTTCTCCCATGAGATTTCATCTCCATACGAACTTTTTTTTGACTTCCCCGTTCCAAAAAATTATTGTAAATGTAAAAACGGAGTAATGGTTTGATATAGCCACATTGAAACATAGATATTTTGACATTTTGAAAATTTTCGAATATGTAGATATGAAAACGTGCAATTTCGAAAGCAAGTACTAACTAAATAACTAAATGCCTGTAAGTAATTTATACTGATTATGCAACCGAATATTTTTTACTGCAGCAGGTATTTTATGTTAACGAAAATAATTTACGGTCGTTTGATATCTCCTCTAGGTTATTAAGTTCTGAGCCCAACACCAGAAAACAGTTATCTTCCGTTTTAAAGAGAAGTTTACTCGAATATTTTCAAGTAAAATTTCAATTCATCGAATAGTCTACCGAAACGAAAAAAAAAGTTTGACGGGTCTTAACTCGGGTCACGTGAGCATTTAGCAGATTTTTATTGCAATTTTCGAATCCTCAAGGTACAAATTACCTGCGGTCAAATTTATAGAAAAAGTTCAACTCGGTCCGTCATATATCCTTGTGAGACTCTCATATTGTTCGTTTGTGTTATATCCGTGAAGATATATAAACCAGGCATAGCACCCTAGTTCACGTGCTCTACTTATTGAACTTGTTATTTCCTATGGAAATGAGTTTGTAAATAAACCTGTTCTAAATAACTCGCTTACGGCTCGATCGCACAAACGTAACAATTGGCGATCAGGATCTGAACAACGAACCGACGCCCGGGGGCTTGGCATGTCGGACGGGACCGTTGGCTGGTGCGCCTTGAAGAAGGAAGAGGCAAAGAGATCCCGATAGACAACATCGTTAAAAAAAGAGAAGCGGTAAGAAGAGTAGGAGAGCGAGGAGCTCGGGATCATCGGATCACCCAGAAGAAAGAAACTGTAGAAGAAGTAGCAGTAGAAGTAGAAGTAGAAGAACCAGCAGCAGCGCCGAGTGAAGATGGATCGAGGTACTCGTGCACCGATTTCAAATGGCAGATTTCGTGTGGAAGCTGAGAGATGCATATGGAAATGTCATCTGCTGAAGATCGTTGGCCGATGATCAGAGGATCGAAGCAATGATGCGGACATAGGTCCCGAAGAAGAAAAGCTGTGGAGTCTGGGCAGCGGCTGTCGTGGAAGAATCGAAGATTCAAGACAGTAGACAAAATGTACTTTCATTGAAGAAAGGGAGGTGTTGTGGCGTGAACTAGCAATGGCCTAGCCTAGTGAACGTCTAACCCGGAGGTCACACGTGGCAAGAAGATCTGCCTATATAAAATGAAGAGAACTCTTAGTTATTGATTCTCACCATGTAATAAATGGTTTTATAAGTCCCTTCTCCCGCCACCAGAAGACATAACAGTTTATTTCGAGGATTTCGAATAGCAGTAGTCTGAAACTGAAATGCTTTACTTTTTCTGTTTTTTTTAAATTTAGCCTGACTAGTTAGCTACAGACTCTTATCCGAAGATTTCTCTAAACCTAGAAATTTTCACTCAGTAACTAAATAACTAAATTCCTTCCCTGTAATGAGAATGAGTTACCTTTCAATTCTCCATTCATCAGAGTAGCTTAAAAATCGTAGTTATACTAATTATGCAACCGAACATTTTTTACTGTTGCAGGTATTTGATGTTAACAAATACACAGATATACGGTTGGTATTTCCTTCCACTCTTCTAATATGTATTTCCTTCCATTGACAATGAACACAGCTCAAAAGAACAGTTGTCTTCCGTTTTAAAGAGAATTTTGTTCGAATATTTGAGTTCAATGCTTTTGTTTCTTAAAAGTAGTTCTTGTTCAATTATCTCACATCAACGATTTATCTCACATCATAACACCGATTATATATTAAGAGCTCCGTGAAACAGTAGCCGACACCAAGGAAACACTGAGAACCAAAAAACTGAAGAGACGTTCGAGCAAATTACCAAAGTTCTAGAAAGGACGACCTGTGCATATAAATGAATACATATGAAACCAACGACATATGAATATTAAATTCTCATAACTTGAACCATTTTGAAATAATAATGCAACTGATGTTTTGCGAAATCTTGCTAGTCCGATTCATTTTTAGAAAATATTTTCTATCTAATATTTATGCTGTTTCATGGTAGTTAATTTTTCTTTTATCAGATGTACTTCATGTCAGTTTAATATAATCCAGCTGTATTCTGTTTTAAAGTTGTGCTGAATCCGAATATTTTCGAAATTAATTCCGGATGGATTCATTATCAAAACTCTCTTGTGTTTTAAAACTTTTGAGTGAAATTTTGTGAAATGATGATATTCCAATTTTAAAAATCACATTATCTTAATCCGCCTACTGTTTCACTGTTTTTATTAATTTTCAATGATCTTTCATTATTTCAGTTCACTCATAATTTTAACAATAGCTACAAAAAAGGAAAGGAGCTGAATCAGGGGGGAATAGCGAGCGGGTTTCTGATTGTGAGGGTAAGACAGAACACCAATCCCTTCCTTCCAAATGAATATATCTCTCAAAATGATCATCTTGTCCTTCTAACAAGAGAAGTCTTTTGAGACGCCACTTTCAAACGACCTATAAACTTGGTTATTGGTATTTTCGACCATGGGGAGTCCATTTCTGAAATCAAAATTTGTTAAATGTCTCTGAGAGCCGAGTTATGAACTCTGAAACTTTTCATATGAAATTCCAAATCGACAAGTAGTATACACAAGATTTTCTCATTTTTACATCCTACAAGCACAGCAGAGATGCGCGGAAGTGATTTTTTCAAAAACGGAAGTCGGAAGTCGGAAGTCGGAAGTAAAATTCCAAATCCGGAAGTCGGAAGTCGGAAGTCGGAAGTCGGAATTCCGCGCAACTCTGAAGCACAGGTACCGCTGGGGAACACAAATGGAACCGCGGTGGGCCGTATATGCGATCGGTTTGGAATTCCATGTGAAAAATCTTACCCATATGTAAAATTTCAGAGCTCGTAACACGGCTCACAGAGACATTTAGCAGAATTTAAAATCTGAAATGGACTACCCGGGGTCGAAAATACCTATAATCAAATTTATAGGTCGTTTGAAAGTGGCGTCTCCAAAGATGTCCCTTCTAAGATACGCCCCATTTACTACGGTATTTGAGTCGTAAGAAAGTGAGAAAGATAATGATTTTCAGTGTACGACATACTCCTTAATTATTTTCTTTGAATATCCTTGTCGCGTTTATATAACGCCGAATTAACGAAACACCGACAACGGTCAAAATATAAGGCACAATAGAGAAACTAAAAAAAATGTTTTTTTTTTCGTTTCCAAGTTTGCCAAGAAAACAGATTGAAACTTTTAAAAAATTGATCTGAAAACAATTCTGTTATTGATACTGTAAAAAAAATTAAGTGACCTAAGATTTTCAACAAAAAAAATTTCGCGGGCTGAAACGTGCACCACAACTCTCAGGCTTACGCGTTTCAGCCCGCGAAATTTTTTTTGAACATCCTTGATTTCCTTTTCTCTATTCCATCCAACCCCACTCATTTTCCACACTGACCACCAGCTGCCCTTCCAAAATGCTCTCTCTACCAATACCGTCTGCGTCTCTTCATCTCCCCCACTATTTCTCTCAATTGCTCTACCAGCCTGGGTGTCAATGTCTGAGTGGACCCAGAGCCCTGGAGACGGCTTATTTCAATCGGAGGGGCTGAGAGAGAGAGAGAGAGTGTGTTATCTCTCTCCCTCTGAAGAAATATCATGTAGATCATGGAGACACAGACACTTTGTTTCACTAATACCTTACGTCTTATCAGTTGGAACACTTCTACAGTTGTGTTCTCACTTTTCTCATATTTTGACATTTGCTCAAGAAATGTAAATTAAAATTTCTATTTAAAAAAAAAGAAAAGAAAGAGATATCTGAAACCGATTTTTTTTTCAATTCATGTTCTTCTAGCAATTATTTTCCCATTCTCCGCCGTTTCAAAACCTTATTAAACCTATTTTTTTGTGACTCAGCTTGATTATTCGAATGCATTACCATTCATATTTATCTGTCGCAAAACTCAAACGTTTCATAGTTGTTCTCACTTGGCATAAATTTTTATTTGTAGTTTTTGAAAAAGTAACAAATTTGTAGTGGTACCAGTAAATTCTAAAACTTTTTTTGAAAATATGAACTAACTAAAACTGATTTTCTATGTTTATTTTCGCCCAGCTTTTTATAGTTTTCTTAAATTTGCTCAATTTTTGATTTACTGGTTTCTCATCATTACACCCAAATAATCCAGTGCATCTTTTTTTTTTTTAGTTTCTAAAATTCTGTAAAACTGAAAGAATCAGTTTTCTATTTTACCTATTCTTATACATAAACTTTATGAAACACCTTTCTTTCTCATAATTAATTATTGTCGTTGTCGAGAACTGCTTCTGTTTCTTCAATTCTTTAAAAACGGACCGTAAGAATTAGAATTGCTAAATTCCTCCAATAACGTTCTGGATTACTGTCAATTTTCTTCCCAACTTCCTAAATGTCACCTAATCACACATTAAACCATAAATATTACTCTGCTTTTTGTTTAATTCTGTTTCAAATTCTTTATTTTCCGTCATTACAAAATAAGAAAACACTTCCTTGAATTTTTTCAAATTTTTCAAAACGATCTCAACGCTTGAAGTCTACCCAAAAGTCGGTATATTCCCTTTCATCAGTTATGTTCAAATCATGAATGCTAATTTTGAAAAAGAAAACTTGATGACTCCATTTGAGAAGGCAGTTCTCAGATCGTTTCTGTTTCAAATGTTCCATATCCGTAGAGAATTAATTTCAAGAAATTCCGGTGAATACAAATAAATCTACTCCTTTATTTATTTATTTATTGACTGGGTATAAATCAAGAAATTTAAAACAGGAGACCGGGTCATGCCCCTCACGAGGCTATAGACCTGGTAGGAGGGCGAAATAAGAGGAAAGCAAGCTAATAAGTCCGAAGGTATGGGGAAAAATGGGGGGAACGAGAATTAATTGACATGAGGAGAGAAGATATGAATGAAATGGCTGAAGTAACCGAAAAGGGGGAGAGGGGGCAAGGTAAAGAGCAAATTCACAGGGGGGAGATCATAGTCTATTAATTGAATTATTGAGTAGGGAGACAAATTTACCGGGGGGAAGGAAGTCATGGGTATTACATATGATAGAATTCCATATGGGAATTGTAGTAGAGAAGAAGTCATTAACGTCAGGCCTAACACAAATTAAAGTCATGGGTCGTCTAGCCGAATTGGACAGTCTGACATACGATTGGATATTTGGAAAATACGCTGCGCCGCATATAAATTTATAAAGTAAGATTAATTGTGATTTAAGTCTGCGATGGCGGGCTGAGTAAATATCGAGAATTTCGAGACGGTCGAGGTAAGAAGAATAAGGAATGTTGCATCGTTGTAGAACTTTTCTAGTGAATAATCTGAGTGGTTTTTCAAGTTTTTGAGAAAGAATGCTAGAAGGTGTAGGAGAGTAAACAACAGAGCAATATTCAAGCAAGGGAAGAACATAGGTGTTGAAAAGATGTCTGTAGAGTGATATAGATCTAGACTTGAAGGCTTTGAGCAGTTGATTACAGCGGAGTAAAGCTAACGAGGATAATTTGGAAATGTGAAGGACGAATTTGAGATCTGAGTCGGTTAATAGACCTAGATCCCGTACTACTGTAGATTCGGAGATGGGGATGGAGTCTACATGAAATGGGTGACGAGAGTTTTCGGGACCTAGCCTAAGAAGAGAGGTTTTGGTGTGGGCTAATGGGAGAGCGTTGGCGGAGGCCCATTCGGATACTAGGTTTATACCGTGTTGGAGGAGAACTGGGTCGTGGGAATACAGTTTAATATCATCAGCAAAAGCGGCAAAATGAATGTTTGGCGGGAGTTTCAGGAGTAGGTCGTTTATGTAGATTAGGAATAAAAGGGGACCTGATACAGTTCCTTGCGGAACACCCGAAGGAATAGGAGAAATTTTATTGTCTAGGGATCCGTTAACCATGACTGAGAAGGTGCGTTCTTTGAGGAAAGCTTCGAACCAGGAGATGTAAGGGTTTGGCAGACCAAAGTTAGCAAGTTTTTTGATCAAAATAATGTGATCTACCTTATCAAATGCTTTCCTAAAGTCAAAGAAGACAACGTCTAGAGAATGGTGACTTTTCAGGATTCTTTTATAGTTTGCGGTAGAGTAGACCAGAGAACTAGGGCAGGAACGGCGAGCAAGAAATCCGTGCTGGTGGATGGAGAATCGGTGACCTAGGTCCGTTCTAATTTGACGGCAAAGAATTCTTTCAAAAATGCGGGCGAATGAATCGGTGAGCGTGATGGGGCGATAGTTTTGCGGGGGATGAGGGGTTCCCTTTTTTGAAAACTGGGATGATAGTCCCATGTTTCCAAGCGCTGGGGACAACAGAGGACTCGAGGGATTCAGAATAAATGATGGAGAGAGGTAGGGCAAGGCTAGTGGCGCAGTTTTTGATTATAAAGTAATTGGCTAAGTGAAGGGAGAACCCACATTTTGGAGGAATTTTGGAGATGACTTGCTCAATTACCCAAGGGGAAAAAGTGTCTCTGGAAGACTGCGGGTGGGCGGAAGGAGAGGGGTTATTCGGGACCGAGGAAGGTGGAGTGTGGGTGCTAGTGCTGTAGTTGGAGAGGAATTCGTCAGCAAATATGGCTGCTTTGGAGGAATCTGAAGTAATAAGGTCTGAGCCAAAGGATAGATGGGGAATTGTAGACCTACATTTGAGCCGTTTATTGATTAAAGCAAGCGCTGATCTACTGTGGATAGTGGATAATATATGTTTTTCCCGGCGGAATAATTGTTTTTTGATGTCATGCTGAATTTTTTTTAAGCGAGTTTGAAATTCACGCATTAAATCGGGCGCGGGAGTGGGTGACTTAAGGGCTTTGGAGTAGGAGGAGCGAACACGCTTGAGCTGTCTGGCTAGATTAGATGGACCACGGTGTTTGGTGGGAAGTATAGAGGGAGTGTGGGATCGAATTAAACTAGAAAGAATAGAAATGAATTTATTGTACTTATCAGAAGAAGATGGGAGGGTACTAAGAACTATGTCCCAGTCGGTGGAGGCAAGCGCAGCGTTTAAGGCACTAAAGTTACATTTTCGGAAGTTTAGGCGGTTGGTGGGTTTATGCGCTTGGGGGGTGCCGATAGTATTAACATAAGGCGGGCTGAAAACACAGTGGATAGATAGATGATCGGAATTCAGGAGAGGTGGGATTCTTTCAAGTTTGTAGATAGGAACGTCGGGAGAAGAGATGATGAGGTCCAGGATATTCGAGGAGGTTGCACCGAGTCTAGTGGGAAAAGTGATGTGTTGGGTAAGCCCACGCGAATTCAGGAAACTTTGGAACTTATGGAGAGAAGGAGGGTTAAGTCCCCATGAGATTTCGGGAAAATTGAAGTCTCCCATGAGGAGACAAGAGTCAAGGGGGAGAACTACGTTGAGATGATTCATGAGAGCTTCAGATTCAGAGACATGAATGTCTGGAGGTCTATAGACAGTGCAAAGGGTAAAAGGAGCAAATTTGCCAGAAAAAGAGTCAGAAGGAGCAATCATGCAAGCTAGTATTTCGGATTTGTGGAGGGGGTAGTGGAATGAATTATTGATTTCTATTGGTGATACGGTAATGATGCTTTTGGAGAGTAAGGCGACTCCACCCCCTCTAGATTTATGATGGACGGTGGGATCTCGATCAAACCTTGTGATGTTTATATCAGGAGAAGAGAAAAGAGATGAAGGTACTGATTGATCAAGAAAGGTTTCAGTAAGTATTAGAAGGTGGTGTTCAGAAGATCGAAAGAAATCAATAATTAAGGAAATTTTGGAAAGGCTGGCGACGCTGCGTACGTTAGAGAGAACTATGTCGATTTGTATGTCAGACTGGTCAATGTGGCTAGCCGGAGAAGAAGAAGAAAAGTCGGAAATATTGGAAGGAGGAAGTGGTAAAAAAGAATTAGAGCGAGAAGTTAGAAGAGATGGAAATTGGCAAGAGGGTTGACAGGCGATTAGAGAAAAGGGCGAGGATTTTTGTTGAGTTTATACTCAATGTCGACCATGATGAACTTGGATGATTTTTCTTTCAAGTTGTTGTCGTAGACAAACTTGCGAGACTCGTACAATTTCTTCAGTTCCTCTCTCGTAAGATCTCTTCTAGCTCTTGGTCGGCTCTGGATAGAAGAGAGTGACGGATCCGCGTTCTTGGCTTTGAAAAATCCATTCAGAAATTTATCTCTGTCAGAATTCGATGCAAACTGCAACTTGAGAGGCCGACATGCCGTTTTAGACGGATGGCGGTGGGCTTGAGATGGAGATGGCAGTCCGTGCTTTGCGCTGAATGTTGAGAAGAATTCCAAGTCACGTTTCTCTTGTTCCGGATCGTCCTTTGAGTCCGGGAATCTCTCGATGACGGCGCGGGTCGCTTTGTCCAGCATTTTGGCTGCTTCTTGCGCAATGGAAAGCGTAGAGAGCGGCTTTGGCAGGTTTTTAGAAGAGATTTCGGCATAACTTGTTGGACGGCTCTCATCGCCATTCGCGGAGGGAAAAGAGAAGACGTCGTTGTTTGAATGGCAGAAGACAGGTTCCCCGATAGCTGGGGGGTCCTGCGCCATAGGGCAGGCACTAGAGAGACGTTCACTTACTTTAGTGGAGCAGGTTTCCATGAGACACGCTTGAAGTTCATTGACTTGACGAGTCAACTTGAGGACATGGTCATACAGGGCACGATAGTCCTCATAGGCAACAAATTTGGGCGGGGCGTCTTTCGAATCCGTTTCTGTGAGAGCCCGTTTGACACGGGGTCCCCTACCATTCAGCATGATCAAATTCGGAATAAATATTTGGCAGCGAATATAGAATTGAGGTTCAGAATATAGATAGATATAGTTAGAATATGAAATCCAAAAAATCAATACCGGAGGATAGGGACGGAGGGTGCGCTCAAGACAAGGACACACAAGGGGAATGAGGGTCCTTTCCGAGTCCTGAAGAAATATAAAATCTGTTTCACATCCTTTTGAATGTTGCTAATATTTTTCCTTCTATAATAACTTTACTCTCCTTGTAAATAAAATTCTTACATACATTTCTTGTAAACTCAAGATTCCAATTAAAATGTTCCGTAAAGAACAAATTGAAAGGAAAAATCGTAGATGATCGCAGAAATTGTCTTAATCCTACCAATCTCATGAACTTCATAAAACTGTAGTTTTGTTCATGCTATAATTGATCGTCTCTTGTTTTTTTCAAATCACTAACCGCTCCTAATTTTGGATATTTCCAAAAAACAAGCATCCAAAAAATTTCGATTATTATTCTGTCAAAGTTATTTTAGTACCAGCTTAGGCTAACGCGCCGTCGGCGCGTTTTCTTACGGCTGCGCCACTCGTGTTCACGTGAAAACTTTTTTGCTGATAATTTGTATTTTTGGAAATGAAAATAAAATTCCGACATTGTGAGATGCAGACAAACCCCACATGCATTTTATATATATGTAAGAATGATTGTAGAATTAGTTGCCAGTTTCAAGTTCTTCTTAATTTCACGGAACTGTAATTTGAAGCAATTCCCCAATCATTTCTTCATCTGGCTCTTTCCCTTACAAAAAAATTTTCCCAGTTACAAATACTCTATATCTAATGTAGGTTTCTTTCTTCTGCCATTCACGCAACCATTTCGTAAACCATATCCTTGTAAATCCAAACCATCCTTCCTCACCTCCACTCCCCCCCAACAATTTCTTGTAGCTTGACCCCCCTCTCATTCCACAACTCTCTTTCGTTGACTCCTAATGTTTTCCATCGATTTTCGCGCCTCTCTTTATACCACCAAATGAAATATTAGATAATGAAGGGAAAAGTGAGGGCTCTCTACTCAAATAGACACCCACTTTATGGGAGAAGAGAGAAGTTGTTCTTTTGTTCTGTTTTAATGCTGGATTGTCTCTTATGAATGAGAAGAATCTAATGTAAGCTTCAAATTTTTCAACCTTTCTGGACTGTTTGAGACAGCGAATATTTCAGAAATTCTGATTTAATGTTAACTTGACATTTTGTACTTACTTAATTTACTTATAATTAGTTTGGAAAGATTTTACAACAACAAAATTCTAGGATGATGGTTAGATTTTGATTCTTATGTAACTTTTACAACTGTTCACCGTTTCAAAAAGTTATCGTCATTCAAAAAAGTATCTGATTTGAGTTCTTTCGTCTTGCGTACCGAATAAGAATCTTGTAGTGAATTTATTCAAAGTTCAATCAAATCTGCCTTATTAGCACTTCGTTTACGATGCGGCAAACTGAAATATACAGACCTGATTCGATTGATTGCCATACCGAGCATGGAATAGGAACGAAAACTGTCATGTGTTTTGAAAAGGTGTTGGAACTGCAAACTTTTGAAATATTTAGATTCGGGTTAATTATCCACAAAAACATATTCACCTACTGTTTCACTTCCAACTTTTACACGATCATAGTCAATATAAATTCAGTTCACTACGCGCTTTCACACGCTATTTTCTCTTTTCACCATTTCCTCTGCTCGAAGTCTTCTCCAACTTTATTTTATTTTCAACACTTTGTGCATCTTTATTAGCACTTTTTTCACGGTCATAATTTATATTTTAATAAAAGGGTTGTGCCGTATTGAATTAAAATTCAATACGGCACAACCCTTTTGGTGCTCAAAATACTACTCTTCTCTCGAATACTCGAATTGCGATTGTTAATTCTGACTCCAATTTACTGTGCTTTTAAAAATAGTTGTTGAGCTTTTTAGAGCTAATCCGTGCAAAACTGTACGTTACTATCCCGTGAATATCAATACACCTCGACGAAATAGGAACCAATATCTGGGAAATGTTGAAAAAAGTAATATTAAACTTGGGTGTGTTGGAACTGCAAATTTTTGAAATTTCTAGATTCCGGTTGATCTTCCACAAAATCTCATTTGCCTACTGTTTCACTTCCTCTTTTTACACGATCACTGTTTTCTCTTCTGTTTGTCCTTCTGATCGTATCCTTTATTTGATTATACATTTTCCAGTTTCCCATTGATTTCATACGCATGACAGTTTATACTGCTATAGAAAGAATTCACGTGGAAATCATAAATACCAGCATCTAGAATATCATCAGAGCCCATTTTGAAATAACACCTGAGAATCCAGGAAATCCCAAAACTGAATTTTTCCGATTCACTGGTAGTTTCCAAACACTGTTTCATCCCGTAGTTTTGTTTTTCACATTTTCTACCCATTACAATTCGAGTGCCATTCTACGACAATTCAGCTCAACCCCTTTCCATTCTCTTCATTTCTTCCTCAAAATGATCATCTCGTCCTTCTAAGATACGCCCCATTAACTACGGTATTTGAGTCGTAAGAAGGAGGAGAAGATGATGATTGTCAGTGTACAAAGTACACATCAGAACATTATTTTCTTCGAACGTCCTTGTCACGTTCGAATAGGAACGCATTTTTAGTTAATACAATTTGGTCAGTCAAATTATTGGAAAATGGCACAGGCCCAGAATATTAGGCACAATTGAGAAACATAAAATAATTAGTCAGTGTTATACATGAACTCGATAAGTCAGAAAACTATCCTGATAGCCTTTTTGTCAGTAAAAACCTGTTTTCACGTTTCAAATAACTGTTAACTGATGGTAGAATTGAACATTAACTGATTCAGAGGAGCAATGATAAGTAAAGTTCTCTCATATTGGATTCAATACTTCCATCACATGATTATTTTTGCTTGTTGTCATTGAATAACATTCCGATGGGTTAATAACTTGCTTTCGAATAGATACAGTTACGATACCTAGTTTATCTCGAGGCTTTTGGAACATTACCGAAACTGTAAACACCCAGTTATCATTCTCTTTCTGAATAGACGTTCAGTTTCTAATCGCGTTCAGGTTGTGAGTTGAGTATTGGTGTAGAGTAGTAGTTTAAGAATTCCATGAATTTGAAAGTTTTGAAAATTTTCTTAAAGGAGGACTGAAGTCTTTTTTCCAGATTCTGGTACTTCAGAAAATTGTGAGCAACTTTCATCATTGGAGCATGTGTTAAAAATTGCTCTAAACGCACTAAATTCACGTTTACCCGGCTCAAAAGGAGCCTACTGTCGCAAAAATAAAGTTTCGACAAGGATTTTCAAAAAAAATTTAGCGGGCTGGAACACGCAAGCGCATGAAGTGGTGGGCGGAGCTTAAACTGCAAGCTTAATTAAGCGGCGCGGTTCTAATTCCAGTTGTTTTTTCCAAATTAACAACCGCGCCGTTTGCAGTTTAAGCTCCGCCCACAAACTTCATGCGCTTGCGTGTTCCAGCCCGCAAAATTTTTTTTGAAAATCCTTGTCGAAACTTTATTTTTTCGACAGTAGGTGGAAGAGTTTTCCCACGCGAATTTTTCCCCCGTGTATTCCTCTCGGACAAAATTATTTATTTTTATTTCTCGATTTCTCGTTTTCTTGCTTTTTACAACAAATTTTCGTGTTTTTTTCTTCTTTTTTTACGATATAAATTGAAAAAACACGAAATTTTGTTGAAAAAAGAAAGAAAACGAAAAATAGAGAAATAAAAAGAAATAATTTTGTCCGCGAGGACTACACAAGGGCGAAAACTCGCGTGGGAAAACTCTTAGGCTCTTTTTGAGCCGGGAAAACGTTAATTTAGGGCGTTTAGAGCGATTTTTAGCATATGCTCCAATGATGAAAATTGCTCAGAAGTTTCTGAAGTATCAGAATCAAAAAAAAAAAAGACTTCAGTCCTCCTTTAGGCTCCGGGACATTTCGAAACCAGACATTTCGAAGCCGGACATTTCGAAACCGGTAAAACGCGTATAAATTTTTCTCTAGAAAAGAGGTAATATTATGGTTCCGAGGGTCCGGGGTTCGACGCCGGGCCTGGCAAAACTTTTTTGCATTCCGTTTTTAGCCTTTTGGTACGAATCAGACAACCAGGGTTCGATCCCCACTGGTGGCAAAACTTTTTTGTTTTTTGTTTTTAGCTTTTTGGTACCAATCTGAAGACCAAGATTCAATCCCCACTGCAGATAAAATATTTTTGCTTTTTATTTTTCGTTTGTGGTATTAGTCTACGGTCGAGGGATCGACTCCGGCCGTTGGCAAAATCTTTTTTATTGATTTTTTTATCTTAACAAAAAACGGACATCTCAAAAATAAGAAAAATATCACGATGAACCCATTAACTCATGCTTTCTTTAAATCAGGCGTTTTTAGATGCCGGTTTTTTGTTAAGATTTTAAAAATCAATAAAAAAGATTTTTTTTTTGATTCGTACCAAAAGGCCAAAAACGGAATGCAAAAGTTTTGCCAGGCCTGACGTCGAACCCCGGACCCTCGGAACCATAATATTACCTCTTTTCTAGAGTAAAATTTATACGCGTTTTACCGGTTTCGAAATGTCCGGTTTCGAAATGTCTGGTTTCGAAATGTCCGGTTTCGAGATGTCGCAGTTTCGAGTTGTCGCGGTTTCGAAATGTCTGGTTTCGAAATGTCCCGGAGCCCTCCTTTAAGTGTCTCCAGGGCAACGTCTGGCATAAATGAACTAATTTTCCTAGTTGCTTTACGATATTAACGGATCATCAGCTATTGATCAGTCACAAATCTAAAATGGGATCTCTGATACCGTACGTTATGAACTATTGACTTTACGGAGGTGTTTTCAAAAAGAATTTGTAGAAACACTTAAAAAAATGTATTGTTCAATTTAATAATATAGAAAATCACAATGTGTTAGATGTGTTAGAAACGTTACAAGGGCGACATTGACCTAATAAAACCAACTCATCTTGAATACCGTTGACTGTCGGAGAAATCATGAGACCTGCATTTGATGTTTCGGTGTTTCGGGTGTTTTGATAAGGGGAGAGTTATCAGTAGAGCAAATTGGCACCAACCCCTGGAAATTCAATGGATTGTAGAACTTTTTTCTAAACTTGACGATGAGTTGAAACGGAGTCGTAATTTTAGAAAGGTTCTTTCTCTAATTTTTTAATTTTTGTAGTTTGATTCGCCTAAAAAATCCAATAAACTGCAGTTATTAATAACATTTTACAATTACTACTTCATGAAACAGTTGCAAATGTTCCAATACGTTTCCATAGTAGTGTCAGCAATACGTTTCAATAGTAGTGTTAGATTTCTCATCCAATCAAAATGACCTTTATTGGTACAGTCAGGAGAAGTTCGTGGAGACAGAAACTCTGCCATTGCAATTAACATTCTACAAAAGTTGATTATATTTTCTTGGAAACTTTATGGCCTACTTTTTCTCTCGCTTTTGCAACATGAAAACGACTTCGTTTCCTAACATCACTCAACCATAGTATATCAGATAATCAATTATTACTTGGAAATATACTCAAAAATCTCGCCACCAGACTATACAATTATGTCGGCACATATTACTGAAATAAGCTCTAACTCAAATTCATTCTGTCAAGCAACTACTAAAATACCACAGCTGACAAGCATAAGTTCTCACTGAAACGGTGATACTAAATTTCACAACTGCATTTTTTTTCGCCTTTCGGACTTTCATTAGTTTTCGGAACAGAGCGATTGAATAAATGTTTTGTCGGTTTCTGGTCCGTAGCCATTCAAAGTGAGACCGGACTCTGGGACTGAATGACAATTTTCACTAAAAAGCAAAAAAAAACAAAAATCACAACTACAGTTTCATGAAGATGTCATAATATCAGCGGTGTTATAACATCAGTGATGGATTGCAATTCTCTGTCCTCAATCAATTTTTCCTGGAATTTTGAGAGCCGACGTCTGTGAGTTCTGAAGTTACTGGAACGTAGATCACGAGTTGATTAGTCAATAACTAGCGGTACTTGAATCAGACGTCCTAATCGATTGGAATTCAAATTATTCATCAAATATGCTAGTTTGATGAAACGGGAACTGTACTTTTCAACTCTTTCGGTTTCCAGTCAGCTGTAAATTACTTTATGTACGGATGTCAGTCTCTTCAATTAAAAGTGATTCTTCTTCGCTACATAGAAAGAATTCTGATCAACTGGAAATGTTTCAGAAAGTACAAATCAGACCTCTCTGAAACATACTCTCAATTATTCCCTAGCCAAAGAGTTTTGATTAAACTAGTTAGAAACAGTGAAAATGAAAATGAATTTTTTCTTAGTTTTGATTTATCAAGTGTACTCCTGTGTTTATTTCAAGTCTTACATACGTAAAGGTTCACGTTTGTTTAATTTTTGGAGACACTGAGTGTAGGTTTCAAAACGAGACCATTCGTGTTAAAAGGACTTACCGTTTCTGAAAATTGTTATGAGCTTCTGAAGTCTGTCAAAATTAGTGTATGTGTTGACTTATCATTATAAATTATTTAACAATCTCTCGATAAGTAAAACATTTCAATTCAGTTTTGTTAGCCTCCTTTTCCAACTATTCGGTTTCAGCCAAATGATAAACAACTAGATTTTGTCATAGAGTCTAGTAACTCAAATGTGCTTATTGAATAATTAATTAATCTATTCTACCCCTGTTGATCCTTAAAACCGTTATTACAGGGCCTTGGACACCATCGCAAAGACGAAATCATCGAGGCACAACAGACAGAATTCTATGTCAGCAGAGCTTCAAGTCTCATGGATTCTATTGATAATGTAAGAAAAAGTGGAAAGGAAGAAGTTCCGCAGTCCAAATATACATACGTTTTTGGCTTTACTGAAACACTTTTTTTCACCGACTTTTTATATTTTCATATTTTATTCCACACTAATACAATTCATTTTTCGATTCTAGTCCTTCACAAACGTTGCAATTTCGAATATCACAATGGCACAGGAGAATATCAAAGGATTGTTGGCAGCCGCCTCGGTTTCAGTGGGTTTTTAAAAAATTTATAATAGAATCAAACGACTAGCTTATTTGAAACTTGTTTTAGTATAAGCTGAAACAGTACATATTTTAAATTTCTTCATGAGAGACATGAATATATTGAAATTTTATTCCAGGTCCGCACCGCCTACTCTGAAATAAAATCACTGACAAGTCAACCAAGTTTCTATTATATTCCAAAACGACAGAGATATCTGATGGTGAATAAAATAGTGACTGATATGAGTGCAACTGGACAAACGGAGATGATGTCATTGAATAAGAAAGCGAAGGCATACTGTCGGACTGCAAATGTGTCAAAACATTTTTTTCGTCGTGGTTCAGTTTTTAAACTCCTTTTTTTGTAGTTTTTATCTAACCATAGTTTACAGAAACTATTGGTAACTGATAATAATTTATGAATTTATGGACTGCCTGAAATATACTTGAATTTTTCTTTGTTTAAAAAAAGTTCACAAGTCGAATCGAAAAGTCTTTCGGGAGATTTTATGCTTGACAACCTTGGTCTGTGCTGGATTTGGATTGATTAGTTCGTTGTAACAAAACTGATCTCACAATACTGAAATACAATATTTTTCCATTCTCTTCCCTCAATTTCATACATCATTTTTAGTGGGGGGAAAACTTTTCAGTAGAAATGAATGAAAATTTTGTAGTGAACTGTTCAGATGAAACCAACATCAAAATCGAAGGATTTGTTGTAACCACTTTGAAACATCGAAGTTCTGAAGATGAAAAAAATTGCAATCAAGATCAATACACAAATCTTAATTAGTCTTCTTTTATACTAGTCTAAAACTCTGCATTCAAACGTTTCTGACCAACTAATTTCATTGTACATACTGAGAAAACATGAGCATGGAACGGCAGATTATCGAAATTCAAATTTTACGGTTTTACTGACTGAATCTAAATGAAGCAAACCGAACACTTTAGTTGGCCAGATTTATTCAGACAAAACTATAAAAACGTGAAATACTAATTTCTGAAGTGAAGTGGTATTTCTTTCAAAAGAATCAAGAATTTAGCCCCTGATACTATCGAGTACGCAGATTCCGAATCTGAAATAAAAGAGCCATGTTATGAATTGGGTTTTTCATTCGAGGACAAACAAACACACAGTCATTATCCACATCAAGGACAACAGTTTCCTTATGAGTGAGAAATGATACGAGTTATATGGCAGGAACATCACTCTCGACACCAATTACTATTTTCATGAGGTAACACACAACACACTATGTAGTTTTGAAGCATAACTGAAATTTTATCACAGCTCGAAATATTCCATATCAGGAAATAACAAGAAATATTTCATAAAAATAGATCGGGGGAGCACGTTTCCAGTGAGTTCCGGCTGGTTTGATGCAAATATTCACAATCAAATAGGACCGGAACAGAAAAAATTGAGTGTGTTTTTTTCTTTGAGATTTACTGTTCCATAGAAAGCCACAGTTCGCCGAGAATGAGTTTTGGAATAGGAACAGGGCATATTTTATTCATTATCTTTTTAGTTTGATAGCAATATGTCAGAAAATAAAAAAAATCACCGTGATCCGTAATAATAGACTACCTGAAACTGAAATTGCAATAACTGCTCTAGAGATAATAATAAAAGTAAACCAAAATTTTTCATTATTGCAAAAAAATTTAACCGTAATCAGTGATATACGGAGGTGAGATTTGGTCCGTAAGACTTCCTGATACTGGTCCTGATCCAATAACTGATGTTATTTCAGAGTCGACAAAAGTAGTCATACCAAAGTTCGTTATCTATTCTGAAACATCTTAATGTTATCTGAAACAGTAGTTTCGATAAAATTTTATCGATTGAAAGGAACGAACGGTAATAGGAATCGGAAAATGTCATCAACACAATATGCACTCATGGTATTTATCCAATACGAGCATCAAGAGATAATACGAGCATCAAGAGATCACACTTTTTCTCAAATGTTCAAATTTCTGTACCTTCAGAAACAAAAAAAACACTTTTGCACAATTTTCAAATAATTTTTTCAAGATTCCAACTATTTTAAATTTAAAAATTTTCCCGTTTCTTAGGTGTCTTTTTTAGGAGACGATTCTTGGTTCTTGCTTGTGATTGGTTTTAAGTCTTCATGAACCTCTTTCTAGTCCCATACTCAACAAAACGTCATACCAACCGAGAAAAATATTCCAAATGACAAAAAAAGGAGAAAATCATTGACGGGGTGGGGAGAAAAGGGACGAATAGAAGGGCAAAATGAATTCATTTCCTCCTCTTCTCTTTTCTCTATTCCATCCACTCATTTCTTTCCATTCCACACTGACCACCAGCTGCCCTTCCAAAATGCTCTCTCTACCAATACCGTCTGCGTCTCTTCATCTCCCCCACTATTTCTCTCAATTGCTCTACCAGCCTGGGTGTCAATGTCTGAGTGGACCCAGAGCCCTGGAGACGGCTTATTTCAATCGGAGGGGCTGAGAGAGAGAGTGTTATCTCTCCCCCTCTGAAGAAATATCATGTAGATCATAGAGACGCAGACGCTTTGTTTCACTAATCCCTTACTTCTTATCAGTTGGAACACTTTGACATGTGTGTTCTCATTTTTCACATGGCTTTTATTAAAGTAATGAAAATTGAAATTTCCTTTAAGAAAAATGAGGATTCTGAAACCGATGTTTTTTGTTCATTTGATGTTCTTTTAGCAATCCTTTACCTATTCTCCGCCGTTTCAAAACTTTATTAAAACGGTATCCTTTTTTGTGACTCATTTTGATCGTCGGAACTTCATTTTTTTTTCATGACTATTCATATTTATCAGTCGCAAAACTCAATATTTCATTGTTGTTCTCACTTGGCATCAAATTTTCCTTGTAGTTTTTTAAAAGTAACAAATTTGTAGTTGCATCAGCAAATTCTAAAAATTTTTTATGTAAATATGAACTAACTGAAACAGATTTTCTATTTGGATTTTCGGCCAGCTGTTTGACGGGTTCCAGTTAAATTTTTAGATTTACTGGTTTCCTGTGTGTTTTTTATGCGGAACCTTGATTATATTACAGCGTACCCGCGATTTTCAGTTTCTGAAATTCTCTGAAACTGAAAGAATCAGTTTTCTCGTTAGTTTTTCAACTTTGTCCTTTTAAATTTTTTTTTACTTATGACAGGAAAAATAAAATTTCCCGATTGGATATTTCCACACAACTTGAAAACTAATTACCTATTCATTTTACCTATTCTAATACATAAACATTATGAAACATTACCTTTCTTTCTCATAATAAATTATTGTCGTTTCCGATAACTGCTTCTGTTTCTTCAATTCGTTAAAAACGGACCGTTAGAATCAGAATTGCTATGTAAATTCCTCCAATAACGTTCTGGATTACTGTATATTTTTTCTTGCCAACCTCCTAAATGTAACATCTCACCTTGGACCATAAATATTAGTCTGCTTTTTGTTTAATTCTGTTTCAAATTCTTTATTT
Organism: Caenorhabditis remanei; assembly: GCF_010183535.1. Taxonomy (NCBI): domain Eukaryota; kingdom Metazoa; phylum Nematoda; class Chromadorea; order Rhabditida; family Rhabditidae; genus Caenorhabditis; species Caenorhabditis remanei. The sequence continues at coordinate 9,640,547 of NC_071331.1, forward strand.
TCCGTAATTAGAAAATAAGAAAACACTTCCTGGTTTGAAATTTCTCACTTTTTTCAAAACTATCTCAACTTTTGAATTCAATCAAAAGTCGGTATATTCTTTTAATCAGTTCTGTTCAAATCATGAATGCTAATTTTGAAAAAAAAACCTGATGATTCTATTTGAGAAGACAATTCTCAGATTGTTTCTGTTTCAAGTGTTCCATATCCGTAAACAATGAATTTCAAGATCACTTCTAGTGTTTTGAGTACCGTAGGAACTTTGTCTACACTTTTCGAGTTCTGAAGAAATATAAAATCTGTTTCACATCCTTTTGAATGTTGCTAATACTTTTCCTTCTCTTAATAACTTTACTCTCGGTACTCTCTTTGTAAATATAATTCTTACATACATTTCTTGTAAACTCAAGATTCTAATTAAAATGTCCCGTAAAGAACAAATTGAAAGGAAAAATCGTAGATAATCGCAGAAATACTCTTAATCCTACCAATCTCACGAACTTCATAAAACTGTAGTTTTGTGCATGCTATAATTGATTGTCTCTTGTTTTTTTTCAAATCACTAACCGCTCCTAATTTTGGATATTTCCAAAAAACAAGCAACCAAAAAATTTCGAAACTTTTGGATAGCTTCATTAGCTATTCCAAATATACACCCACTTTCAGGTACTGTCAGAAACTGTGAAACTTTTTTCATCGTACATAAAACATGTTCATAGATCGTCTAAAAAATACTCTGACTATTCCTGTAAAACTTTATTTCCAAATTATGACGTGAAAGCATGTTCATCAATAAATATTACTCGACTTCCTGTTTTTTCTTGTTATTCCAACAGAACCAGTTTAATCCCCCGTCTGAAATTTTGATGCTTCAACTCTTATATTTATATCAACAAAAATTGATTGTTAGTTGTTGGGTCCAATTGTAGCAGAATGAAATTAAAGTAGTTCAGTCAAAAAAGTAAGAATTATAGAATTATGTAATTGCCAGTTTCAAGTTTTTAATAATTTCACAAAACTTTACTTCAAAATAGTTCATTAGACAGGTTGTTTCTAAAATGTTTTCTGTTACAGTTACACTGTATCACATAACCTCTCTTTTATCTTTTACTCAAAGTATAATGACGATTTTTTGCAAAACTTTATCATCTTTTCCCCTTATCTCACATCAACCTCCACACCTCCACACTCTGAAAGTTTGTTAGAATTGTACAATTAGTTATTCGTTTCAAGTTCTTCTTAATTTCACGGAACTGTAATTCAAAACAATGAATTGACCCCGTTATCCACTGGCTCTTTTCCTTACACTTTCACGTTGTTACATAACATTCTACTTCTAGAATTTTGCCTTTTACAATTACTCTGTATCTTATGTAGCTTTCTTTCCTCTTCATTTACGATTTCAAATCATTTTCTTGTAAATCCAAAACATCCTTCCTCACCTCCACTCCCCCCAGAAATTCTTGTAGTTTGACCCCCTCTCATTCCCCGACTCTCTTTCGTTGATTCCTAATGTTTTCCTCCGATTTTCGCGCCTCTTTCCCCTCTTTATACTACCAAATGAAATATTAGATGATGATGGGAAAAGCGATGGGTCTCTACTCAAATAGACACCCACTTTATGGGAGAAAAGTTGTTCTGTTTTAATTCTAAATTGGTGTCAGAGAATTGAATGTAAAAGTTTTTCCACTTTTCTGAACTGTTTGAGACAGCGAATATTTCAGAAATTCTGGTTTTCACTTACTTAAATTAATTAGTTTGAAAGGATTTTACAACATTAAAATTCTAGAATGATGGTGAGATTTTGATTCAAATGTAACTTTCACAACTTTTCACCGTTTCAAAAAGTTATCGTCACTCAAAAAAATATCTGACTTGAGTTCTTTCCTTTGTGTATGGAATGAGAATATTGTAATAAACTCATTCAAGGTTTAAAGAAATGAAGATTATAATGAGCGCTTCGTTTCCCGCAAACTGAAATGGACTGTTTGAAACAGTGAAAAATTCTCCGTTTCATTTAATTTTGAACATTTTTGGGATATTTTTTCTGTTATTCTTGCATAGATATCCGTCATATCATGACGCAATGGAGTAGAAATCTATTGTTTAAAAATTCTCATTTAAAAATTTAAAAATTCTCGGTTTCCTATCAATTTCATATTTTGTGCTACTCAATTTTCATGATTGCATCTTGATTTTTATGACAATCTTCAATGTTCGCTGATTCAAATATCGTATTTTGTATCAGATTACATCGTTTCATTTTGAGAGATAACATTTCTTCAAGTTTTAGAGGATAGGCTGCCAAATCATTTATAGCTTTGCAAAATTCAGTCAGATATTTTTCCGTTTCAGTTAGTGCTGAAGTTTCTGGGATTGCTATCGGTATGATCACTTAACCTGTGTTGGCCTTTTTTATTACAACTATTTAACTTCAATAATCAAATTCCACCAATCTTATCTTTCCTTCATTCACCAGCAAAGGCTGACGCACTCGCGGCGCGTTCGCAAACTCCCCATTTCATATAGAAAAATTCTATTAGAGACAGTTGGAATATGAAGAAAGTTCTCGAAAGTACATTGCCATCTTTTGTCAAGAAAGAAACGATTGTTGAGTAACACATTCTCATTTTTTAAGTTACTGAAACAGTTATATTTGAGTTTACTTTCTGTTTCAACCCGTCATTAACATTATCAAGTTGAAATAACTTTTAGTGTATGTTTAGCCAAGACTTTATGCGATATAATGCAAAAGCTGTTACAGAGAATGCTGTCTGTAAACATCTGAGTAATCTTGACAATTCTGGGGAAATTGGGTACAACGAATTCTGTCCTACAGACGAAAAACACATACACTCAGTCGGCAGATTTAGAAAAATTAGGTAGGAAAAGGTCAAGGAAAGACAACATTTCCATGAATCAGGCATTTTCAGAATCTATTCCTTTTGTTCTTAGTGAGAAACTGCAAAGAACAGTTTACTCGAATTCAGCGCTTCTGGCAGAAACTTCGATTCTCTACTGTTTCAGTTCATCTTCTTATTAGATTCGTGCCATGTTCTACATTATGCGTTTCAACCGCCTTTTTTGAATCCGCTCTTTTTTGAAAAACTGCAAAGAACCTATGGAAAAACATGGAAAAAACTAAAAAGAAATTAGAAAACGTCTGCGGATAACGGATACTCTTTCGGAAAAGGCGTCTAGAAGAAACAGACAACAACAACAGAAAAGAAAACAACAAACTTTAATGCCATTGACTCTTCGTGTTACTACAAATCTCTCTCTCTCTCTCTCTCTCTCTCTCTCTCTCTCTCTCTCTCTCTCTCTCTCTCTCTCTCCCAATCACAACTTGTCAGTGTATCTATTCCTCTCTCCTTCCTAACCACCAAACAACTTAATCCTCCTCTTTGTATTCTCTCTTCTCAATCCGAAAGACCCATTACAATGTCAATCTCGTCTTATGTACATTACATTAATCCTTCTCCTTTTATATCTGAAAATGGATGCTCTTTCTCTTGATTTATAATCTTAAGCGTTTGATCTTGACATGGAATGATTCTCTGAGGAAATGTCCATCGCAATTATGATTGAGATTAGGTTCGTGAAATGACTCAAATTTTACAAATTGTGTGAAACATAACCTTTTTGGAAACTTTCCATATTTCGCTTTGTCTACTTCTAGTATTTTCAGTTTTGTTTACTTGAATTGTGAATTTCTTCTGTTTCAACTTACTAAAAACTGATTCCAGAAATCCTACACATCCCAAACACCCCCCCCCCCCCACTATCTCTTTATCTTTCTGAAAACCTTTTTTCAAAACTTCTGTTTTATTTGCACCATATAAACTTTACGTGCGATTATTAGCTAATTCTTCTAGTTTTACTACATTCACCTTTTACTGTTGCTGACCAGTGTCGCGAGTCAGGCTCATCTATAATTCTCATGCCTCACACTGTCTAATAATTTCAAGAATTACTGTTCCACTTTCACCATTTGAGTTTCAAAGAGTTTGGCAATTTGGTTTTCATAAAGAATAATTATCCTCCTTCAACCGTAGTTTCGTTTTCATGAAAACTCAAATTCTTAATTTCTATTCTGAATGTTCTTAAAAAATTTCGAAACGTGGAATTTTAGTTCTTACGGTTACACCACTCCGGTAAATGAAAGTTGGATGTGATTTGCAACAATCTATGTCCAAATTATTCTATGTGCAAAATTCATTTTTCACCGAAACTCAGAAAAGTTTGCCGAAGAAAAATTGAGAGACGTCTATTCTCGGTCACAGTTTCTGAGCAGCCATATCTTTCCAAGCTGGTGCTTATAGGCAATTTGTCAATAACAAAAACATCCAACATACTATGAACTGATTCCAAAAACCCAAAATCCCGAACATATTCACCCCCTTTTCTCTCTATTCTCCCAAAACTTGACCACTCCTTCCTCCCCTTTTTCTTCCCAACAAAAACTACACAATGGCATCAAAATATCTTATTTTTAGCCCTGTCATCTCCTCCTCCTTCTTCTGACTCCGATTGTTCTCTGTCTTCTTCTTTTCTTTTCTCTTGGCTCGGAGGCTCCCTTGGATACGCTTCCGTGCGTTTTGTTCCTCCAGAATGTATTTTACACATTTTGTAGTACAAATACATATTTCAGTTTCACATTTTTCTGAAATTTTGTACTTTTCTGATTCTTCTGATCCTTCTTTTATGAAATGCTTTAAAAAACTTTTTGCAAAAAGTGGCTCAGAGAGAGAGAGAGAGAGAAAAAAATGACACCCGCAGCAAAAAAGAATTTATTGTTTCCTGATGGATATGCGGAGACTTCTCCCAAGAGATCTCATCTCCATTCGAACTTTTCTCTTTTTTTTACTTCCCGTTCCAAAACGTTCTTGTTACCTCTCCTTTTGCTTTGTTGAAAGTAGTCTGGCCGTAAACTGAATATGTGATGCTCTGGACTAATGAATGCATGCACTTTTTGACATATTGCTCATTTTACTTCTTTTTAAATATTTTGGTAGGAAATGTAAAAACGGAAAATTTTTTGATATGACCAGTTTGAAACATAGATATTTTGAAATTTTTTGAAGTTCCATCAAACGTGCTAATCGAAATCCGACCCCGTATCTTATCTGGTAAACAGAGCTAAATCTTGAATTTCAATTAATATCCTGGCCAGACAATGTATTACTGTGACATCGATTACTATACCTTTCATTGACTGTGAATACCATTAGCCTGAAACTGAAGAACTTTATATTTTTAGTTTCTCTTCATCTTACTATCATAGTTACAGACTCTTATCCGGAGATTTTTATAAACTTGGAATAGGGTTAAACTTCAATTACTTAATCACTCAATAACTAAATGTCAGAATTATATTGATCATGCAACCGTAAACTTTTTTACTGTGGCAGGTGTTTGATGTTAACTGTTTGATATTTCTTGATCATCAACAGGTTCTGAAAATAACACCAGAAAACAGTTATCTTCCGTTTTAAACAGTAGTTTAAGTGAATATAATGCTTTTTGTTTCTAAAAGAAGATGTTTTTCCTTAAAAAGCGAAAGTTTCATCCCACATCATAACACCGGTTTTATAATTAGAGATCCTCATACTTGCAAACCGGGCCGAAACGGGCCGACACGGGCCGGCGCGTAACTCGCGTCAAACTCAATATTATGAGCTCAAAAATATACCAAAATGTAGATCTCAGCGAGTTCTATGTCCGTGACCTACTACGGGCCGGATGGCTATTCGTTAATGTGCCGCGGGCCGGGAAAAAGTGCCAAAAAACGCGAAAATGGCCAAAAAAGCTATTCTAGCCCGGCCCGCGGCACATTAACGAATAGCCATCCGGCCCGTAGTGGGTCACGGACAATGTACTCGTAGAGATCTACAATTTGGTATATTTTTGAACTCATAATATTGAGTATGACGCGAGTTACGCGCCGGCCCGTGTCGGCCCGTTTCGGCCCGGTTTGCAAGTATGGAGATCCTAGAAACTGTAGCCGACACCAAAGACACACTGAAAACCATAAAACAAAAGAAACGCCGTTTGAGCAAACTGCCAAATTTCTAGCAAGGACGACAGTTTTTCTTCAGCCTTTGGATGAAAATGAATACATATGATCCAAACACACTTATCAAATCCCCAAAACTGAAACATTTTTGAAATAATGGTGCAACTGAAGTTTTTTGAAATCTTGCTACTCCGATTCGTTTTTTTATAGCTGTTTGTTACTCATACTTTTTAAAATGAATCGACTACTCTCATAAGTTTTTGAAAATGTCTTGAAACTGCAAATTTTTGAAGTTTCTAGATTTCGGTTATTTTTTCACAAGATCATATTCATCTACTGTTTCACTTCCAACTTTTACAGGGTCATACTTTATGTCATTTCAGTTTGTGTCTGGAAATGTACTCAACACCGTTTACTTTTTCATTAACCACTCTTGCAATGTTATGGTGTATATCATACTTGTCAACCAAGCCGAAACGGGCCGACACGGGCCGTCTCGTAACTGGCGAACATTATGAGCTGAAAAATATACCAAAATGTAGATCTCGCCGAGTTCTATGCCCGTGACCTACTATGGGCCGGATGTCTATTCGTTAATGTGCTGCGGACGGGGCTAGAATGGCTTTTTTGGCCATTTTCGCGTTTTTTGGCACTTTTCCTTCCTATCCGGCCCCTATTAGCCCACGGACATAGAACTCGCTGAGATCTACATTTTGGTATATTTTTCAGCTCATAATGTTCGCCAGTTACGAGGTGGCCCGTGTCGGCCCGTTTCGTTGACAAGTATGGTTTATATTAATTCCATGTTAGACAGACATCGAGCCGAGAAACAAAAACTCTCATATGTTTTTGAAAAAGTGTTGGAACTGCAAACTTTTGAAGTTTCTAGATTTCGGTTATTTTTTCACAAAATCATATTCACCAACTGTTTCACTTCTCACTTTTACACGATCATACTTTATGTCATTTCAGTTTGTGTCTTTTCAGGTTGAAACTTTATATTTTTCTTTTCGCCATTTCTTCTACTCGAAATCTTCTCGAACTGTACTCAATACCGTTTACTTTTTCATTAACCACTCTTGCAATGTCATAGTTTATATTAATTCAATACGGCAGAACTGATTGGAGCTCAAAATACTTTTCTTTCCTTGATTATTTGAATTACAATTATTAATTCTGACTTCAATTTATTGTGCTTTTGAAAACAGTTGTTGGGGTTGGCAACGCTAAGTCACGCAGTATTATACGTTACTACGCCGTGAATATCATGTAACTTTCTTGAAACAGTAACCAATATGAAAAACCGTTCAAAAACGTCAATATGTGAAGAGTGAATATAGCAAAAATGAACTATGTACGACAGCAATAGAATAGAATTGGAACGAAAAATCTCATTTTTTTTGAAACTGTGTTGGAACTGCAAACTTTCGAAGTTTCTGGTTTCAGGCCTATTATTCCCAAAAATCACATTTACCCACTGTTTCACTTTCAACTTTTACACGATCAGTGGTTTTTCATCCGCTCATTCCCGATTTTAAACGATTATTTGATGATACATTTTTCAGTTTCTCATTGATTTCATATAAATTTCATGAAAATTTATACTGCTCTTGAGAGATCAAACTTATATTAATCTATGTAGAATATCTTCAGAACCCATATCTAAATAGTACCTCAAAATCCAGTAAATCCAATATGAAATTTTCCGATTGACTGGTAGTTTCCTGACACTGTTTCACTCCGTAGTTTTACTTTTCACATTTTCCACCTATTCCAATCTCTCTTTAAGACTATTGAGCTCAACTCCCTTTTCCATTCCCTTCCATTTCGTCTCCTCCTCCTCTCAATGTTGATCTTCTCGAACACCAATCCCTCCCTCTTTCTAATTCATTTCTCCCTCAAAATGATCATCTTGTCCTTCTAAGATACGCCCCATTAAATACAGTATTTGAGTCGTAAGAAGGAGAAGAAGATGATGATTGTCAGTGTACAAAGTACACATCAGAACATTATTTTCTTCGAACGTCCTTGTCACTTTTGTATAGGAACGTAGTTTTTTTGTGAGTATAGGGCTATGATAGATAGTAAGATAGATAGTTAGATAGGGTGATTGGATAATAGCACAGGCCCAAAATATAAGACAAAATTGAGAAACTGAAAATTATTAGTCAGTGTTATACATAAACTCGATAAATCAGAATACCATCCTGTTACCGTATTTTCTGTTTCCTTATTTGTTGAAAGTGTTTTAATATCCTTTTTGTCAGTGAATTGATTTTTTTATTTTTTCATGTTTCAAATCACTGTTAATCGATGGTAGAATTGGACATAAATTGTTTGGCGACGTGTTTGGCGACGTGCGTTTTGGTAGTACATGTGAATTTATCTAGAGGCTTTTGGAATATAACCGAAACCATAAATTCCCAGTTTTCATTCTCATTCTGAACAGACGTCCAGTTTCTGAAAGCGTTCAGGTTGAGAATATTGGTAATAGTTTGTGAATTTCATGATAGTTCAACAATTGTTTTAAGTAGTTATAAACTAAACGTTGGAGTGTTCAAGACATATGAAAAATTAAAAAATTTTCATGTTTCTATTGAATGATAAGGGATAATTTTATAGTTGTGTAGCGTTTTGACCAAAATAAAAATTGTTTTTTTAGTAGTTTCATATAAATTTGCATATATAAAATCTACACTTCTACTTTAATGAAAAATAAAGTTTTTAGTCAAAATGTGTACTTTTCTAAGTGCCGTTCGTTTTTCAAACCATTTCATTCTTTAACGTTACTGTTTCCAAACGCTGCTTTCTTCTCACTATCAAAACGCTCAATCAGTCACTTATCGCAATTTCCTCCACTTTTATCAAAATCCTTTGACTTACCACATAATAATCTCACTAATAAATATTATAATTTTAGATAAGCGACAATCGTTTCTCTTCGAACCTCATCTGGAATTCATCTGCATTTTAAAAAAACCATCGAAACTGTGAGCTCTACATTTCTCATATTTTTAACTATCCGTTTCATTGTATGCTAAAAGTGTCAGCAGTTTGATTGTTAGCTGGTGCCGTCAAAATAGCTTACGTACTCGGAGTCAGTACAAATATGTAAATTCAAACGTCAGGTAATTGCAATCATTACTTAAAAAATGTCATCATCAGACGCTGTGTTCACTACTATCTATTTCATTTTCAATCTTAAATCACTCTCAGAAAACAGGAATTGTTTATGAATTTTTTTAAACCTTAAATCTCTTTCTGTTTTTACTTAGTGATAATTGTTAGTAGCTGAATAGCTGTCTGATGTGAACAATCTTCAGCCTTTGCTCTGGTACTATGATCTTCCAGCAAGCCCGAAGCAATTAGTAAGAACTATCCCTGGGGATTAGTTTCTACCACGTCTGAAAATTTCTCAAAAATGAATAACAGAAGGATTCAAATTTTCACATGAAGTGCTAGCCGCTACACTACACTCTAATTTTGATTCGATAGACACTAAAATTTGAAAGTTTTCTGAAGTGTCTCCAGGGCAACGTCTGGCATAAATATACTAAATAGTCTAGTTGTTTTACGATAAAAGGACTATCTTTACTGATCAGTAACAAATCTGAAAATCCATAATGGGATCACTACGTTATGAACTTCTAATTTTAAGGAGTTGTTTTCAAACAATTTTGTTTTTTAATCTGAAATTTTGAAATGGAATCTCGGAAACCGCAAGTATTGAATATTTCATTTCCTGAAGATGGTTCCAAAAAATCTCCAGAACCCCCCTTTTTGCAACCTTCATTACTTTGAAAGAATCTGAAATTTTGAAATGGAATCTCAGAAACCGAAAAAAGTGTCGAACTTCTTTTCTGAAAACGTGTTCAAAACATTTCTTGAGGGGTGTCAATTTTTTCTGATTCATCAATCCATTAACTCACGTATCTTAAAACTAAATCAATCATTCTCTTCCAATTTTGAGAATAAACTCTAGATTCAACAAAGCGCCACAAGGCGCCCCAGCCGTGACCTCTCTCTAAATTTGTTCAATTCCTAATCCCTTCTCACTCTCAATCTCCGTCCCATCCCAAAAGCACCATTCCTCTGCTCCAATCATGTTGCTGCTCCGAATCAAAAGAGTCAATATTTGTCATTTCTTTCCGCCTGTCTACTCATCCTTTTCACCCCTATTTTCAATGTCATTAGGAGTCAATGTGACACACAGAGACCCCCACTAAAAGAAACAATTCGTTTCGTATAGTTCCTCTTCTTTTTGATTCAAATCGAAGAAAAACATTATTTTTGTTTGGAAACAAAAATTTGAATATTCCCTTTTTTGTTATGTTTTTTTCTTTGCTATTGTGAGCGATCACAAGGTTTCTTTTTCTTTCTCTTTTCGATGCTTTTCTGCTTCTTCCCCGTGACTGTACACACATGATGGAAAGCCACGTCAATTTGAAGAAAAGATTTATTTCTGCTTTTGTACAGTTTTGATCTCAAGAGTCTAGTTTGGGGTGTTTTGATAGGGGAGAGTTATCAGTAGAGCAAATTAGTATCAAAACGTAGCTTTTAATCCAATGGAGTGTAAAAGTTTTTTTGAAACATCATAATGTGTTGAAACGGTATTGTTTCTTAAAAAGGTTCTTTCTCAATTTTTCTGAAATTTTAAATTTTTGTATTTTGGTTTGCCCAATTTTTTTTTGCTAATTATCAGGACCCGGGCCGAGGGAAAATTTTGTAGGCCCACTTTTAAAAGAAAAACCATTTTTTGTCATTTTTTCTATTTTTCTCCGATAATGTGAACGTTTTTGAAGATTTTTCAGAATTTCTTCTAATTCTGAATGATTGTAGTCGAAAATGTTGATTTTTTCGCAAGAAAAAATTCAAAAAAATTAAATTTTGAATTTGGTCATCAATTATCCGAGCCTTCGGTCCGGGCCGGACCTTAATTTTGCTGAAAAGGACCGGGCAAGTATGAAAAAATCGAATCCGACAAAACTGTCTTCAGTCCGTCGGCACCTGACACGATAATCATGGTACACATGAAAACATTACTTGCTTACAAATACACGGAAAGATTAAACTAGTTACAAATAAAATTTAACAATCACTGCTTCATGAAACAGTTGTAAATGGTCCAATAGCCATTCGGTCCAATATGGAGTGCGATATTAGTGCGATATCACTCAAAATTTCCTTGTCAGAAAAATATCTTCGTTGAGTCAGAAACTCTGGCATTCCAACTGACATAATTCAATAATGGATTATGTATTCTTTGAGATATCTCCCACACTGAATCTAGATTTTTTGAAGTAGATTATCAAACTTTGGTGAAACGGAACTCCTTCAATTATTTTTATTCTTATTTCTCCCAATGTTTTGTAACTTTTTCAGCCTAAATATGGCTTTGAAGTTTCAATCATTCAATCAATGCAATGTTAGCTCCATCAGTTCACAACTCCCAATTCATAATTTATCTACCTTTGTGACTTTTGTGAAACTTAAATTCATATTCAAACTTTACTGACGCCTCAGATGGAGGATCATATTTCTGTTATACAGTGCTGACAAAGCCTGGTCATGAAACAGCAGGGAAATTTTAATTCCTACTATTATTCCACCATCTTTCATGGAATTCAATTTTTTGTAAATACTTAGTGATGATTGAACCCTGTAAGTGGTTCAAAATTTTAAGCACTTTCCAATGTTTTATTCTGTTTTGTAACTGTTAGATGTCGCTATTACTTTGAAACGATCATTAGTATGAAGGATACATTTTTCTTTTAATCCTTTTCAATAATCAAGGAAGTTTGAGTTATAATAAGCACTTTCCTTGAATACTGAAATACTGAAATAATGAAACGGAATCTTTTCGACCAGGTTGATCTTTTTTTCATAAATGCAGAAGTCAATACGTATCTCACTCATTTTCTCCTACACGATGTGAATCAGATTAAGTTGTAAATGTAACTACATAGATCAAAACTGAGACCTGAATGTTATCATAATGTTTCTAAAAAGGACAAGAATCATTTTCAAACTATACTGATTTCGATATCCTACAGGTGATACAGTAAATTATTTTGTCGATGGTTCACTTATTTGCTTTGTTATTTTAGAAAGCTTAAAAGTTTTGTCAATTGTACAAAACACTTATCGACATTAAGATATCTGTTTCATGAAACTGGGAAATACATAAGTTACTTTTTCTCTCGCTTCTGATAACTTAAAACTCCTATTCGTTTCCTATCACCCCTCAACAATAGTAGAGGTAACCAGTTATTACTAGGAAATCCGCTCGAAAATCTCCGCACCAGACTATACAATTATGTCGATACGTATTATTGAAATAATCTACAACTAGCTTAGATATACTACTAAAAAAATTCAGCTGACAAGAATAAGCTCTCATTGAAACGGTGTTTTTAAATTTCTTAACCGACTTTTTTTTAAACCTTTTGGGCATGCAATGAATTTCGGAACAATACATGTTTTAATCGGTTTTTGGTCTATGGCCATTGAAAGTGAGACCGGACTCAGAGACTGAATGACAATTTTCAGAAGAAAAAAAAATCACAACTACAGTTTCATGAAGCTCTGATAATACCAGCGGTGTTATAATGTCAGTAAACAGTGGTTTTAGTGGGGCTTCGATCAATTTTTCCTTGAATTTTGAGAGGCAACGACTGTGAGTTCTAGACGTAACTGGAACGTAGACCACGACTTCATCAGTCAATTGAATCAGACTTATTGAAACTCGAACTATTCCTCAAATATCCTTACTTGATGAAACAGAATCTGAACTTTCCAACTCTTTCGTATTTAAGTTCATTACTTTATGTACGCATGTGTTCAGTATCAAATTGAAAGTGATGGAACTTCGTCATAAACAGAACCAAAACTCGATTAACTATACATATGTTAGAAGATTGTGAGTTGTCTGAAATTGGAGAAACCAAACCATATCTTTGCCTTGTGAACAATCTTTTCCAAAAATGAATCAAAACTTCATTTTTTGGCAAATAAATAACGTTTAGAAGAAACAGTGACCACTCGATAGTTTGAAAATTAATTTTACTCATTTTGCCCGTAATACAATTTCTACGTAGCCCAAAATCCATCTGGAATACCGGTGAATGTTTCTGTTGCATAATATTGTTTCATAATTAAGTTCCGTGAAACTGGTTTTTGTTGAAATTAGTAGCAATTTTCAATCAACCGTTTGCATAACATTAATTCTACCACGTTGTGGCTAGATATCCAGAAACAGTTTTCAGTCGGGTTAGACGACACCAGCAGGAAATTCGCGGCTACGCCGCGATTTTCGCTGGACTTAGATGACTTGAAGTTTGTAAGTAGAAACTGCTGGAAAACTCCGTCTAAATCCAAAAAAGCTTTTGAGATGAATGAAATAATGCAATGTTCTTGTAACTTTACTGTTCGTTTTGACTTATCTGTTTTTTCATTATTTCTTCTTAATTGCACTGCTTTGTCGTTCAGCATAAGGTGCGGTACAAAAGATTTCTGACCTTTTCACTTTAGGTATTCTTGATTCCGGCTCTAACACAAAACTTTAGTCAGTTTCACAGCAGCTCACCCGGCCGCTGTTTTTTTAGTTGTTGGAGCCAAAGCTGACCCGAGGCCGCGGCCTTCCTTGGTCGGCCGTATGACAGCTTTGCAAATTTGGCCGTCACACCCCTCAGAACTTCAAAAAAATTAATCTCGACATTCCGGAGTTCTCAGAGAAAAATTTGGATTCCCTCTACTTACCTGTTGTCAAAGAACCAAAACTAAAGCGTCTAGAAACATCTCTTTGACATGTTTGATGAAAGATGAAAAATCGAAAAGACGCTGCTGGAAAGTCAAAAGTGAGACGATTTTGAGACATCTATTCATGGACACTTTTTCGAAAGGGTTGCTCTTCTAATCAGCTTTGTTGGTTGCTTCTCTATATTCTGTTTTTCGATTGAAGTCTTTTGGCTTTATTCCAGTTTAGATGTTCTTTAAAAAAAGAAATATCGCTTGAAACATTTAGACGTCCTTTCAATTGTTTGAGCGTCCCAAAAACATTGAGACGTCACAAAAAATTTTCGAAAGCCCGCCAAAATATAAAAGTTTTTCTGGGAGTTTCTGGAAGTTTTCAGAACGTTTGAACTATCGGCAAAACTCGAAAATTTGAATTCCCGCCGAAATCCAAAAGATTTTTCCAGAATTTTCTAGAAGGTTCTGGAATATTTGAATTCCCGCCAAAATTCAAAACTCTTTCTAGAAGTTTCTAGAAGGTTCTGGAATATTTGTATTCCCGCCGGAATTCAAAAGTTTTCTAGAAGTTTCTAGAAGATTCCAGAAAATTTGAATTCCCGCCGGAATTCAAAAAATTTTTCTAGAAGTTTCTAGAAGATTCTGGAATATTTGAATTCCCGCCGAAATTCAAAAGTTTTTTCTAGAAGGTTCAGGAATATCTGCATTCTAAAATTGGAAATATTTCTGGAAGTTTCCGGAAGTTTCTAGAAAACTCAGAAAAAATCTAGAAACTTCCGAACCTTCTGGAATCTTTTGGAAGGCTATGGAAAAGTCAGTCTTGAATTTTCTGGACGGTTCTTTTAATTTCTAAAACTTTCTAGAATTTTCCAGATGTATCTGGAAGTTTTCAGAAGTTTCTGGAACATTCTGGAATCTTTTGGAAATTTCTGGATGTTGCGGCCAAACTGGTTCAAATTTTTCGGAGTATTGTCTTAAGTTGCCAAGGGTGTCACGGCCAAAGTATTGACCCCGTATATTCAGTTGGAACCTGCTTTCCCGATTTTTGGGTTACGGTAGCTACAGTACCCCTTCAGGGGTATGGCAGTGGAAAATCTGCAAAGTAGCCCAATAGAAAGTACAGGACTATAAAGTTAACAAATTTATGAACGTACTCGATCAGTGGGGATCTGAACCTTCCAAGGTATTCAGATTCGACTGTTAATGTTCAAAACTCTGTAACTACCGTAATCCTACAGTAACCGGCTCAACTTTTTTTGAGTGTCATGCTGAGGGGTCAAGAATGTTACCACCCCAGTCTGGTCTCCCCTCGTTTTGTTTGGAACCCTTTTTCATTTTTTGGGTTACGGTTGCTACAGTAATCCTACAGTAATCTGGTGCCCGGGGTACAAAAAATTGAAGCGCTCGGAGGTTCATGTGTTTACCCCAAAACATCTTTTGAAACGGTCCAGAGAGAAAAAAGTTATTCAGGGAGAAGCGCCGGACGGACACACACACAGAACTATTCCATTAGTAGGAAGAAGATTGATTAACTGGAAATGTTTCAATCAGTACCAATCAGACATCCATGAAACAGATTTCCAAAATGTTTATTGTAAGTAAAAACTGATTTGACAACTTTTTTTGTGGTGAGAATGAAGACTAGGGACTAATAACAGTTTCTAGTCAGCAGTTTTCTGTTATTACTGAACCCGTACATTTACTATTTCATAACATTGCTATTTGGCCTCTTTGGTTCTACGAACGATTCATCGACATCTTTGAAAATAAAAACAAAAATATTTTAATTATTCTCAACAGATCGGACTTCCTTACATAATTTTTTATCAGTTTTGCTTCTCGAAGTGTATAAACAGATAAAGTGATCTCTAGGTAACGTTTTTCTTGAACACACCGTATTGTGGTCAGTAACTTTTCACATGTATCAGAATAGTCAGAAACAGGTTATAATTTAACCCTGATGACGGCCGAGCCAACCGAATAGGACTCAACTAATACGTCAAAATTAGTATCATTACATATTTAATCAATTATTGATTTTCCCTATTGAAAGTTGATATATTCTGATCTCATTTTAGCTATATTCGCTGCAAGACAGGTCTTCGATCAGCTATAAATGTTTCAGAATGTATGAGTTTTGGTTTATTTTGTTTCATACCAAAAACATTGACAGTAACTTTCGGCTACAAATTTTATCTTATTACTGAATCTGTATATTTACTTTTTCATAACATAGCTATAAAGTCTCTTGGTCTTGTAAGAATGTTCCATTGCATAATTGTCCCCGAATTCGAAACTTTCATTGCTAACTAATAGTAAACGAAATGTATCAGATTCTGATCAAAATAGCGAACTTCTTGAAACAGGTATTCTTTGTGAGCTCATCAGTCCCCAATCAGCTAGTAGAGGAGTTTGGGATTTTGAAAGATTTTCATTAGAGCGTTAAGAATAGGTAGAATTAATTTTCGCAATCTACGGAGCAGTATCACAATTTAAAACTACTGTTTCGTTGTTTCCATTTAGCTACCTATTGTTAACCGTGAGTCGATATCCATACTTTGAACTTAAAACCACACCCTATTCTTGTTTTTTTGTTTCCCATTTACTCAAGTGGTTGGTAAACTCAAACTACAGTTATGTGTACTTGACCAGAAACACATATGCATTTTCCACGTCATAAGTGCACAGAACTTTCGAAAAAGTAGTCATTGCAAGCGCGCTCCTCTGGACTCCGATAAAGTGCGCTGGAGCGTGTTTTCTTCATGAGATCAATGAAATAACCATTTCTTCATTTCTACATTGACACATCTAATCTTTGTGAAACCGACTCCAACAACAAAAAATCGTACAATTCGTGGGAACCCACTCCATTCACACTTATTCCTTCGAGTAAAAATCAAAAATATCGTCATTTTCCCACGCATGTTTTCTCTTTTTTTTTCCATTCATATGACAGTACCCCCTTGTACGTCAGAGCGCACTTCTGACATCACCCGAATTCAAAAATGCGCATTCAGTAGCCTCCTGAGTGGGTGTGAGAGGTTTCAGTGCTCCGCGAGCACTGAAAACTGATAAAAAAATTTCCGGTCACTCGCTTCCCCGTTTTTATGAGCTCCTTATCAACTGTTTCTTTTTTCGCTGTCGTCGACGAAAAATTTTTGAAAAATTTGGCTAAAATTTGGTTACGTCAATGCTTCTTTTCTATTGTTTAGCCCCTATTATGCGCATTTTTCACCAGTTTTTTTTTCTAAAAATCTGAATTTTTTTCTTTTTTTTTTGACAGATGAATCATTAGGCTCCGCCCCCTTACACAAAAAACCTATAAAACCTTGCGTCACCGCTCAAAAATGTTGCTTGAAGAAAAACTTTTTTTCTGCACTTTCCATTTTCATTTTCTAATTTTTCTCACGGCGTCTCCCCCGTCGTCTCTTCTGAAATCTGATCCCATTCCTCTCTACATGTTTCAATTTCCAGAGAGAGCCGCCGGACCGGGGGAAAGGAAAACCTACACTTGTAGACAAACAGATGAATGGAAATGGAGAGAATGGGACGGACGAAAAGCAGAAACTTTTGGCGTCCTCGCTTGCAGGAGGAGGCCTTCTGACAACTTCAGAAGAAGTCGTCGAGATGAATCGGGTGTCGTCGGCAAGGTTTCAGGTTGGTTTTTTTGGGGGAAAACGGGTTTTTGGGTGAAATTTTGAACAAAACTGTTTTAGCACGGCACGTTTCAACAACTGCGCTCTACCGAAACTGAAGAAAATTGCGTGCGAAATTGAGAGACTCAGAGAAAAAGAGAGATTTCTCAAGGGCATTTCGGTGGAGCGCAATTGTAAGAACTATTTCGAACTAATACTTTATTATTGAAATTTTGAGAAAAAATCTAATTTTTGGCAGAATTCTATGAAATTAGGATTAAAAACTGAACTTGATGTTAATTTTCGAATTTTTAGCGGAAAAGATTGAAAAATTTTGGCTTTTCAATTTTTTTAAAATTTCTGTGATTTCTCTGTTTTTTCTTTGAAAATTCAAAAAATTTCTCGCTTTTCTCTGAAAAGTGTTTCTTACTCTATATTTTTAGATGAAAACGTGGTTTTTCCACAAATTTTTAATAGAAAAATCTCCGAAAATCCGTCAATTTCAGCAAATTTTTCATTTTCAGCAAAAATTAAAATTTTCGAAATCCCAACTGATTGTTTTTGAAATTATCCAGTAATTCTAGAGCTCTTGAGTCTATAGGATTTTAAAACGAGAAATAATTCTGTGAGAAGAACTTAATTTTGACAAAAAAATGATAAATTTTGATTTTTTGAGATTTCAGCCGAATTTTCAGCATTGTTTGACGAAAATCTGTTGTTTCAAAGCAGAAATTGCGATTTTTGAGCAATTTTCAAACAATTTTCTATCAAAAACTCTTTAAAACTCGCTGAAATAACGTTCTTTTCATTTTTTTTTGAAAAAATTTCACGATCGCGATCGTTTCAATTCGATCGTTACTGTAATTTTAAAGGCGCATGCTCCTAAACGATAGTCGGGTCTCGTCACACACCGAAATCTTACTGTATTTCCACGTTTCGAAACATTTTTAGAATAATTTATTTTTCTCTCTTCAAAAACAACAGCCAAAATTCAAATTTTTAATGCAAAACGCGTCACCAGGCATGCCGAATCGTCGATTCGAGGTATAAAAATTGATTTAAAAGCGAAAATTTGAAATAAAAATCAATTTTTTTTCTATTTACAGGTCAGTAAAACCGACGAGGAGACCGGTGAGGAGAGAAAGCTGAAAAGTGGAAGTGAGCCACCGCCACCACTTCAAAATCATGAATCCATCGCGATGGTCACAAGGAAAATGAGTGCGACTGGAAGGTTTATGGTGAGGAAATTATTTTTTTTAATTAAAAAATCTAATTTTTTCACTTTTCTAGCCGTTTTTCGTAATTTTGTTAGTAGAAAACCTCATTTTTGATCGGAAAAATTGAATTTTTCCTTCAAAAAATAAGAAAAATGCAAGTTGTTTGCCAATTTTCATTGAAAAACTCGATTTTTTAAAATCTTAACCGATTTTTTTCAATTTTCTGCTGATTTAAGGATTTTAGCTGAAAAATACATAAAACTGTACAGAAAACTGGATTATGACCGAAAAAATGGGTTCCTTTTTCGTAAAATAGGAAAAAATTCAATTTTTTGCCAATTTTCAATGAAAAACTCGAAAATTTTTTTAAACCGATTTTTTTCAATTTTTTGCCGATTTTAGTAGAAAAATACATAACACTGTGCAGAAAACTGAATTTTGATCGAAAAAATGGGTTTCTTTTTCGTAAGATCGAAAAAAAATCCTAAAACTTTTAATTTTTGAAAAAAAATTTTTAAAATTTTTTCAGGTAACATCGGACACTCATCCAGGCCAACTCGTCGCCGAGATCGCCAACGAACTCGACATCGTCGCTCCCCTCGAAGCTCCAGAACGTTCTCCAGCTTCACGAGCAAAGGGAGTTCACTTTTCTGTCGGAGACAAGGATTCGGGAAGTCTTTCGGACGAGACTGACGAGAAGCGACGAGACGGAACACACGAGAATCAGACGACGTTTAATATGAAGAGTTGGCGGAATATGAAGACGATCGAGCATCCGCCGATTATCGATTTTTATCGAAATTCGATTGATATCGACGGCGTTTTTAATCGACCGTCGATGGCTCAGTTGATTCATGGAAAACAGCATAAAGAGGAAGATTTGGGGTTCGAAGAGTTGAATGTAAGAGGAAAATCTTATTTTTGACCGGAAAAAGAGTGTCTGGCGCCCTCAAACTCACTAAAAATTCCAGAGAGCGTCAAAGGCGCGCCAGATCAAGAATCTCAAAGCTGGAATTCTGACTATCTGGGGCGTCATTGTAGAGTTTTTCAAAAAATTGATTTCCAGCTTGAACTGAGTCTGGCGAACTCCGAATTTTCTCAATTTTTATCGCATTTCAGCTGAAATGTCTCCATCTGGCGCACCTTTGACGCGTTTCTATCTCAAAAACTGCGAGTTTTCTCAATTTTTCCGCATTTCCCCTGAAATGATCTCAACTGGCGCACCTTTGACGTTTTTTTATTCGAAAAAACCGCGAATTTTCTCAATTTTTATCGTTTTCCGCTGAAATGTCTCCAACTGGCGCACCTTTGACGCGTTTTTATTCGAAAAATCGCGAATTTTCTCAATTTTGATTGCATTTCCGATAAAATAACCCCATCTGGCGCACCTTTGACGCCTTTTAACCCAATAAAAATTCCAGAACTGTGAAACGATAACAGAAATTAGACAATCAGTGGGTATGAATTATTTGGTAACCGAAGAAATGGAGATGATTGATATTGAAACGAAACGAAAAATGCCGGAGGCACAATTTCATAGAAAAACATTGAGAAAGCTGAATAGACAACGGCGGATTCTGGTTTTTAGATTTGGAGATTTGAACTGATTCTGATTGTTATTTTTTGGGAAAATTTTGGGTTAAAAGCATAATCGGCGGCAAAATTCGAATTTTTCGCTAAAAAAAGTCAAATTTTTGACTATGATTCAGAACTAGAAGAAATTCTGAAAAATAATCAAAAAACTTTCGCGTTTTCGATAAAAATTGAAAAATGCGCGGTCCCACACTCCAAAAAAGAACTAGAAGAAACGTGAAGGCGATTTTTTCACGTTTTAATTAAATTCTTTCATTTTTTGTACTGAAAATGCAGTATTTTTGAGATTTTCAGACGTCGCAATGAATGAAAAAAGGCCCCATTCATCAGAACTGTGGAACATGAAATTCTCGATCGTATGAACCAGAAAACGTGAAATTTGGTCAGAAATTGACTTTTTTGTTACGGAGAAACTTATTTTCAACCATTTCATCCAAAATTTCTTTTTCAAAAACTATAACATTTTCAGAGCATCCTTTAGTACATTATGTGCAACTTCTATTAGAAAATGTTTTCAGCCAAGCCAGTTATACTCATTTTCTGAAAATCTGTTTTTTGTATTAAAAAAGGCAATTTTTTACCAAAATTCACGTTTTTTGGCTCATACGATAGAGAATTAAATTATCCACGATTCTGATGAATCATCCATTGCGATGTCTGAAAACCTTAAAATAATGGATTTTCAGTGCAAAAAATGAAATAATTAAAGTAAAACATGAAAAAATCGGTTTCACGTTTCTTGCAGTTCTTTTTCGCTGTGTGGGAGACCATGTTATAGTCGAAAATTTGACTTTTTGTGAAAAAAAAACATCGAAAAAGTTAAAAATTTTGGTTGAAAACGGGCCGAAAACAATTTTAATTTCAATCATTATGATTCGAAAACCGATCCCTACATATCTAACACTCTACGTGAACCACCGGCTCTAGTCAATCCGCTGAAAAGTGTCCAAAAATTGATTTTCAAAACCACAAAAACACTAATTTTCAACTGATTTTTCCCTTTACAACCCTCAAAATCCTGCCAATTCCACCCAAATCTCATCTTCAATTTCCAGGCTCAACACCACCATCTCGACGATTCGCCGGTCCGTGAGACCAAAAACGAGTATCGAATGGAGAAGATGAACGCACCGCCGTCATCTCAGAATCGTGTGAAATTCGGATGGATTCAGGGTGTATTCGTTCGTTGTCTTCTCAATATATTCGGTGTCATGTTGTATCTTCGTGTCAGTTGGGTTGCTGGACAAGCGGGCGTTGGATTGGGTAGTTGTATCGTGTTGTTGGCTTCACTCGTCACTACGATCACTGCCATTTCGACGTGTGCGATTTGTACGAATGGAGATGTTAAAGGAGGCGGAGCCTATTTTTTGGTAAGGGAGGAGACATCGGGATGAACAGACACACAGAGAGACATCTGGACAGACAGACACACAAACGGGGGGAAGAGAGCGCGAGAGAGCGCACCCCACCATTGCCGACAGCGAGAGACGCAGACATTTCTCCTCCCCCCGTGGATTTTGGAGTGAAGCTCAGCTTCACTCGCGCCCACCACTGGTTTTTTGTATGCAATTTTTTCAAAAAATGAGCAAAAACTGCGCCAAATGTGCAAAAATTATGGAAAAAAAGTGAAAATTGAATGCTATTTTGGAGGGGAGAAGGACATCTGGATACACAGATACACAACTAGACATCCAAACATTCTGATGCACAACACATGATCATCCAGATATCGGATGGACAGAAAGACACACAAACGGAAAATCTACAATTTTTTGATTTTCAGCGTTTTTTGAATGAATTTTTTTCAAAAAATGAGCAAAAACTTCGCAAAATGTGCAAAAATTTTCAAAAAAAAGTGAAAATTGAAACCTATTTTATGGTGGGTTTGGAGGGGGGGGAGACATCGGGATGAACAGATGGAAAGAAAGACATCTGGATACACAGAAGCACAAATAGACATCCGAACATTCTGATCACTGTTGTGCGAAAAAAAATTTCGGAAAGTTTTTGAAAAATCCGTTAGAAAAACTTGATAAATTCTACTGAAATTTTCAAAAATTAAGTAAAAATATGGAATTTTCATTTTTTCCTGAAAATTTTTCAAATTGTGTTCTCAAAAACAAATTTCTAGGGATCTGTAATTGAAATACTTACAGACACATAAACGAAAAACCTAAAACTTTTTTTTCCTGATTTTTGAACGAAATTTGTCAAAAAATCAGCAACATTTTCGAAAAAATATGAAATTTGACCACTTTTTCGACGAAAACACAAAAAAAAGCAGTATTTCTGACTCCATTTTATTCAAATGTTTGCAAAAAGTTAGGTTTTATCAAGTTTCTGAACAAAAACTGATTTTTAACTCGAAATTTTCGCGAAATCCAAAAAGTACCATTTTCAAGTTCTTTTTCATTGAAAACCAGGAAATTCTTCAAAAAACAGAGGAGAAATTTCGAAAGAAAAAGTGAAAATCGAATGAAAGTTTTACCATATTTTGTTGAAAACACAAAAAAATCGATTTTACATAACAAAAACTGCAAAAAAGTTGTATATCCTCTCAAAAACTTTTTTTTTGTTACAATTCTCATGAAAAAGCAATAAAAAATGACCGTTTTCAATTTTTTTTCATTGAAAACGACAAAATTTTTCAAAATTTCAGTCATTTTTCAAAAAAAAAAATCACTCCTCTTCTCCAGATCTCCCGATCACTCGGTCCTGAATTCGGCGGCTCAATCGGTATCATCTTCTCAATTGCGAATGCAGTCGGCGCGGCGATGTATATCGTCGGTTTCGGCGAGGCATTGCAAGCAGTATTAAAGGATTACGGTGTGCCAGAACTCATCGACGGTGGTCTATGGGATGTTCGAGTCATCGGTTTCGGTGGGTTTCTCTTGAATTTTTTGACTCGTTTCGCTGAAATTAAAAGAGCGAAAAAAGCGGCTGCGGCGCCCCAGCGAGAGTTTTTGTTTTTCACTGAAAAATTTTCAGTCACTTGCGTTATTCTAATGGGAATTGTGTTCATCGGTGCTGAATTCGAATCGAAAATGCAAATGGGTCTTCTCGTGATTCTTCTCGCCTCAATCGCTGATTATGCCATTGGAACGTTCTTCGATGAAACTCTGGTAATTAGGATTCTAAATTACAGGCTCTAATTAGTGCTAATTACACACATGATTCAAAAGTCTGGAAATTCGTTTAAAAAATTACGAGCTAGGGCAAAAATCATGATTTTCTGCTTAAATTGGATATCGGGACATGCAAAATATCGGTTTTTGGCGGGAAATTTTGTTTTCTAGACTAAAAACGCTCGATTTTAGACTAAAATATACGAAAGTTGGACATCCGGACACCCGGATTCAAAATTTCGGATTTTTTTTCCCAAAAAAACTATTCTTGAGACATCCGGACATCCAGACTTACATCTGGACAAGAAAATAACTTTTTTTTAAAATTATAATCTTGAAAATTATGAAAATTCCGATTTTTTAATTTAAAATCCTGGATTTTAAAAATTTCGACCTATTAGCACTGCACGCTTCTTACAACCGCGCTCTACCGAAACTAAATAAAATTCCGTGCGAAATTGAGAGACTTAGAGAAAAACAGACATTTTTCAAGGACATTTCGGTGGAGCGCTGTTGTAAGAATGTCTCAAAAAAAAATTCCGAGCTGAAAATTTCTGAATTTCCAGACTAAAAATCACCTATGGTTAATTAGCACTAATTAGACTTAATTAGTACCCAATTATACCTTCTGAAAAAGTTACAGAGCATGTCGAACAACACACTTCGCGGCGTCACCGGCTACAGTTTCAACACGTTACAATCGAATTTTCTACCGCATTTCACGGATAACAACACGTTTTTCTCAGTTTTCTCCGTCTATTTCCCTGCGGCCACTGGAATTATGGCCGGTGCGAATATCAGTGGAGATCTCGCCGATCCGCAGAGAGCCATCCCTTTGGGAACACTTTTAGCCATTCTTGTGACGACGATTATCTATTTATTGATGGTTTGGATGACTGGTAGTACGGTAGTCGCGTTTTCGAGTGGAATGGAAATCGCCCAGTTTAATAATTCGGTGTTCTTACCGCCAGAGTGTACACCAAATTGTCCATATGGTTTGGTGAATAATTATCAGGTAAGCAGGAAAGCGGCGAAGGCGCGCCAGACAGGAATAGGCGGAACGGAAATCGGAAATTCCGGGAATTTTCGACATTTTTAGGAACAGTTTTCCGTCGGAAAATTTCTGTTTTTTTTTTCGGAATTCCGAAAAATTTTTGGTCTAAACTTTTCGAAAAAGTTTTTCGGACGAAATGTTTTCTGTTAGTTTTCGAAAAAAAACTTTTGAAACATTTAGGAAATTTCTGCTGAAACTTTAAAAAATTAAGTAACAAAAATAGTGATTTTTCGTTTTTTCCTGAATTTTCTCCTAATTTTGTACTCAAAAAACATGTTTCCGGAGTCTGTCGTCCTTGAATTAATTACAGTTTTCATACAAATTCAAGAATTTCGCCTCCGAAAATCTAATTTCTTCAGACAAAAAAAATTCCGAGTTTTTCGGTTTTTTCGGTCAAAAATTATCGAAAAAAAAACTTTTTTCAAGTTTTTCGGTAAGAAATTTTCTGAAAAAAAAAACGTTTTTCGAAAGAAATTCGGAAAATTTCTTTCCGCAGCCCTGAGAAGGACGCGCCAAAAGCGCGCCAGCCTGAAATCTAAAATTTCCATATTTCCAGGTCGTCGAAATGACATCTCTCTGGGGACCCCTTATCATTGCTGGAATCTTTGCCGCCACTCTTTCATCAGCTCTCGCAAGTCTTGTCAGTGCACCGAAAGTGTTTCAAGCGGTGTGCAAGGATCGTCTCTTCCCGAGAATTGATTATTTCGCAAAGACTTATGGAAAGAATGAGGAACCCAAGAGGGCTTATGTACTCGGATTCTTCTTGGCTATGGGTATCGTGTCGATTGGTAATTTTTTGGAATTTTGGGTTAAAATTTTTCCTTTTTTATTGGATTTTTACCTTTTTTGAGTAAAAAAGGCAAATTTTGCGCCTGGCGCGCATTGAACGCGTTTTCAAGCGTTTTAGCAGAAATGCGATCAAAATTTAGAAAATTCGCCATTTTTCGAAGTGAAAACGCGTCAAAGGTGCGCCAGACTCAGTTCAAGCTGTATATGGGGGGGGGGTACTGGGGTCCGCTTTAACGGTTTTAGATATAGCGTTGTGTCAAATGTGCGCCAGATAGAGATATTTTGGCGGAAATTTGATTAAAATTGAAAAAATTGCAATTTTTGGATAGAAACGCGTCAAAGATGCGCCAGACTTATCTGAAGCGGGATTTGAAGTGAGGTTCTCACAGAGCAAAAATCATCGTAATTTTATGAAAAACTCAATAATGACGCGCCAGATAGTCAGAATTCACGCTTTGATTTTTGTCTGGGGCGCCTTTGACGCGTTTTCAAGCATGGAAGCCTCGAAAATGGCTTGAAACCAGACGTTGAAGGCCCGTCAGCCGGGTGAAAAATGCGATTTTGAGGTTCTGGCGCACCTTTGACGCGTTCTCACCGAGCGCAGTTTCATGAAAACCACTACAGTGACGCGCCAGGTACTCAGAATTTTAGCTTTGACATTTTCGGGCTGGCGCGCCTTTGCCGTTTTCTCAATCTTTTCTATTCCCCTTCACTTTGAGCCTGATAATTTCAGGTGATCTCAACGTGATTGCTCCAATCATCTCGAACTTCTTCCTCGGTTCGTACGCCCTCATAAACTACGCGTGTTTCGACCAATCGTTCGCCGACTCGCCTGGTTTTCGTCCCGGATTCAAATACTATAACATGTGGATCTCACTTCTCGGTGCAATCCTCTGTGTATTCGTTATGTTCATTATTGATTGGTTCTCCGCGTTGGTCACTTTCTTCTGTTTCGCCGCCATATTCATGTATCTTCTCCATCGAAAACCCGATGTGAATTGGGGATCGTCGACGCAAGCGCACAGTTATAAGAATGCGTTGTCCGCTATGATTAAGTTATCGACGACTGAAGAACACGTCAAAAACTACAGGCCTCAACTCCTCGTTTTGAGTGGAAATCCGGCGTCCAGGTCTTGTTTGGTCGATTTTGCGAATAATATCACGAAGGGAAGCAGTCTGTTGGTTTGTGGACAGGTTGTGCAGGTAAGAGATTCAGATTTGGAGAAATCTGGAAAAACAGTGATGAGTGAAAAAATGAAAAAAGTTTCTAAAATTTTTGACCGAAAAAACCGAAAAATGAGCAAAAAAAGTTCGAAAACTATCAGAAAAATGAATTTTGAATTTGTATGAAAACTGTAAGAATTTTGAGGACAACTCGAGGATTTCAGAAAAAAAAACCTAAAATCACTTTTTTGTTACTAAATTTTTGAAAATTTCAGTAGAAACTTCCAAAATTTTTCGAATAGATGGACAGATTTGATCAATTTTCCGGCATTTTAAACTGATTTTTCACATTTTTTATTGAAAAAATGATGTTTTTATGTTTTAAGACGATTTTCTCCTAATTTCGACCTAAAAATGAGTTTGAGAAATTTGGATGCACAGATGAACAGACAGACCGAGATGGACATTTCTGGCCAATTTTCGAGTAATTTGTGCCGATTCTCATATAAAAATTGAATTTTGATATGAAAAAAACGAGTTTCTGTTGATTTTTGAGCTAAAAATGGGATTTTCCCACTATTTTCACTCGAAAAACCCGTGTTTTTAGTCGCTTTTCACCTATTTTTCACCTGAAACTGACTGAAAATCCGGATAAACAGATGCATAGATGGACATTTTAGACCAAATTTCGAGCTGATTTTTCATTCGAAATGGCAATTTGAAAAGGAAAAATTATCACATTTCCACTAGATTTTTACTTACAAGTCCAATTTTTGAACTGAAAATACGATGTTTCAAATTTTTTTTGATTGAAAAATGATGTTTTTAGACGATTTCAACCTAATTTCGACCTAAAAATGAGTTTAGGAGATTTGGATGCACAGATGAACAGACAGACCGAGATGGACATTTCTGGCCGATTTTCGAGTAATTTGAGCCGATTTTTCATTTAAAAATTAGAATTTTGATATGAAGAAACGAGTTTCTGTTGATTTTTGAGCCAAAAAATGGGATTTCCCTTCTATTTTCACTCGAAAAACCCGTGTTTTTAGTTGATTTTTGCCCAATTTAAGCCCAAAACCGTTAATTTCTTCCAGTACGACCCATCGGACCGTATCCACACAGTCATCCGAAAACTCGACGAAATCGTCGCCATCTGGATGCGTAAACGTCATCTGAAGGCGTTCTATCGTGCCGTCGCCAACTCGTCTTTCAGAAAAGGTGCTCAATGTTTGATCCAACTCACTGGAATCGCTAAAATGAGACCGAATATTGTGTTGATGGGATTCAAATCGAATTGGTATAAGGAAGGACCGACGGAGGCGAATTTGAATGAGATGAACGAGTATTTTGGAACGATTCAGTGAGTTTGAGTCAAAAGTCTGGAAATTAACCTCAAAAATCAAGATTTTTCGCTAAAATTGGATATCGGGACATGCAAAATATCGATTTTTGACTGGAAATTTTGTTTTCTAGACTAAAAACGCTCGATTTTAGACTAAAATCTATGAAATTTGGACATCCGGACACCCGGTTCAAAATTTTAGATTTTTCGCTCAAAAACCTATTCTTGAGACATCCGGACATCCAGATACACATCTGGACATGGAAATATCAATTTTTGGTTCAAATTTTTGGATTTTTTGCTCAAAAACCTATTCGTGGGACATCCGGACATCCAGACATACACTTGGGCAAGAAAATGACATTTTTTATTTAAAATCCTGGTTTTTAAAGTTTTTGAGCTGAAAATTTCTGAATTTCCAGACTAAAAATCACCTATGATTGGGAACGCGGCTCAGGCGCCCCAGCCGGCTTTTTGAAAATCTCAAAATTCCATTTTCAGAGACGTTTTCGACTGGAATATGGCGATGTGTGTACTCAGAAATGGTCACGTTGGACTCGACTTCTCAGAAGCGATGCGAAATTTGAATCTTGTTGAACCGAATCGATTAAATGTTCCGAATATCGAGGAGAAGAATGAGAAAGAGAAAAATAGCTCACCGGAAACTGTTCATTTGATTGAGAAAGGGGATGAGACGGCGAGAACTGAGAAATCGGGGGATGACGCTTCTTGTAAGTGATTTCAGGGGATTTGTTATGAAAAATGTCCAATTTTATTGAGAAAAGAGTGGAAAATGAGTGAAAGTGGGCTGAAATCCGTGAAATTGCTCCCCAAGACTAGTGGAGTTACAGACGGACATCTGGACGTACATTTTTACAGACAGAAACCACAGTTGGAATAGCAGTATCTTGTCTAGTTTTTTCCAGAAAATATAGACATACTGAAACAGAAATCGTCAAACTTGCGACAGACTCAAAATTCAAAGCGAACTAAATATTTTGGAGCGCGGTCTCCCACACCCCAAAAAAGAACTGCAAGAAACGTGAAGCCGATTTTTTCACATTTTATTTCAATTCTTTTATTTTTTTGTACTGAAAATGCAGTATTTTCAGGTTTTCAGACGGCAGAATGGATGAAAAAAGTGTCCCATCCATCAGAATCGTGGAATATCGAATTCTCTATGGAATGAACCAGAAAACGAGAATTTTGGTCTGAAATTGACTTTTTTGATACAGAAAACCGATTTCCAGAAAAAAAGAGATTTTCAGCAATTTCAGCCAGTATACATATTTTCTGAAAATTTTAACGGTTTCAGAGCCGTCTCAAGTACATTATGAACAATTTTCTTTTGAAACAGTTTTCTGCCAAAAAAGTTATACTCATTTTTTCTGAAAATCGGTTTTTCTGTATTAAAAAAGTCAATTTATGACCAAAATTCACGTTTTCTGGATTATAAGGTCGAGAATTTAATTTTCTACAATTCTGATGGATGGAACCCTTTTTTCATTCATTGCGACGTCTGAAAACCTAAAAATACTGAATTTTCAGTACAAAAAATAATAAGAATTGAATTAAAAGTGAAAAAATCGGATTCACGTTTCTTGCAGTTCTTTCTTGGAGTGTGGGAGACCGTGCACTATAAAAAAGTACAAAAAATCTTGAATTTCAAAAGGTCTCAAAGATAATCATTTTCCACTCAAAATGTCAAAACGAGGAGTTTCGCATATCGTATGACTGTAATTGCCCAGAAAATTCCATTTCTTCCGTAGGAGCTACCGTAAAACTACTGTTTCAAAACTACAGTAAATATTTCCCCATTTTTCCAAAAACTTATTCTCACACTCCTCTGGACTTGAAAAATCACATCCCCTATCCCCAATATCCTATTCCCCTGAATTCAGCCGCCCGTCTATCCTACCGTGGTAGTTGCCGAAGTGTGGAAATGTTCCAAAGGATTAACGCCTTTTACATTAATGGTTCGAAATTGTTGTCGTGTTGTGAATTCGTCGTAGAATTCGTGTAGTCAATCTTCTTACAACTGCGCTCTACCGAAAATTTAAAAAATTGTGTGCGAAATCGAGAGTCTCAGAGAAAAAGAGACATTTTCCAAGGGCATTTCGGTGGAGCGCAGTTGTAAGAACTATTCCGAGATAATAGTAGCATGATCAAATTAGAGAGAAAGAATCGTGCTCGATCGTTGTGAAAATCTAGACAAGAAAAATTCAAAAAATCCCTAATTTTTCACGATTTTCAGCCTCAATTTCGATCAATGAGACGTACGGATCGGATGAGAATCCAGATGATAATGACGATGATGATAACGATGAGGACGGTGATGAATCGGGTGCTGATGATGAGAAGGCGAATGAAGAAGACGTCGAATTGGGAGTGATTGATCAGGAGGAGAAGAGACATTTCTCGTTGAGAAGAAGAGGGTAAGGAACGCGTCAAAGGCGCACCATTTGAAATATTGGACGCTGGCGCGCCTATTGACGCGTTTTTCCTCAATATTCAAAATTGAGTAGTCTGGCGTGCCGTTGACGCGTTTTTCTTGAAAATTCGAAGAATTGGAGGCTGGCGTGCCCTGGGACGCGTTTTTCTTGAAAATTTGAGGAATTGGAGGCTGGCGCGCCTTTTGACGCGTTTTTATTTGAAAATTTGAAAAACTGGAGGCTGGTGCGCCTTGCGACGCTTTTTCCTTAAAATTCAGAATTGACTAGTCTGTCGTGCCTTAGGACGCGTTTTTCCCCAAAAATTTGAAAAATTGGAGGCTGGCGCGCCTTAGGACGCGGTTTCCCGAAAACTCGATAAACTGGAGTCTAGCGCGCCTTAGGACGCGTTTTTCTTGAAATTTGAAGATTTCGACGCTGGCGCGCCTATTGACGCGTTTTTCCTAAAAATTCAAAATTGACTAGTCTGGCGTGCCGTTGACGCGGTTTTTCGGTTTTTTAAATCTCTGAATTCTTTCAGATCTCGCCGTCACACTGTCGAACAGAAGGCTCTTCTCTCATCGATTCAACGATTCCAGCGAAAAATTAAAAAGGTTCGTTTTAAGCTCCGCCCATTTTTAAAGCTCCGCCCACTTTCTCCTACTAACTTTTCCAAGTTCAAACATCGAATTTTTTTCAAATTTTTGAATTTTTCCGCGAAAAAGCCAAATTTTCGACTATTATTCAGAATTAGAAAAAGTTCTAAAAAAAATTCAGATTTTCGATGAAAAATTGTTTTTTTTTGAAGTGAAAAAACCGAAATTTTCCAAATCTGGTTTTAAGCTCCGCCCACTTTTCACCAATTTCTCTCTACTTCCAGGGAACCATCGACGTTTGGTGGCTGTATGATGACGGTGGACTGACTCTTCTCATTCCACATCTCCTCTCAATACCGAAAAGTTATTTGGAAGGAGCACGTCTTCGTATCTTCACAATCTCGACGTCATCTCGTACGATGGAACAAGAGCAACGTGGAATGGCTGCGCTCCTCTCGAAATTCCGTATCGACTATTCCGATGTGTACGTCATCGCCGACATTGGAAAAAAGCCACGTCAGGAGACAATGAACACGTGGCAGACGGTCATCGATCCGTTCATCGCTCAGGATGGAAGTTGTCCGACGGGAATGACGACGAAATCGGAGCTCTCGGCTCAGAGAGATAAGACTTATCGCCAGTTGAGAGCTGGAGAGTTGCTCCAGGAGCACTCGATAAAAGCGGATTTGATTGTGATGTAAGGACACGCCCACTTGTTGCAATAGTGCCGTAGAGATTTTGAGAAAGATTTCATTTTTGTGAAAAATTTTCGAGAAAATCAATGAAACAGCGCTAAGCTCCGCCCACTTTTGTAATATGCTTGATTTTGGGATAAAAAAAGAAATCGCGCTGTTTTTGATTAGGCCCCGCCCACTTTTGCAACTTTGCCGCATAGTTTTTATTTTTTGAGAAAATGAATGAAAATGTTATTAAAGCCGATTGTTAAGCTCCGCCCACTTTTGCAACTTGGCCGTATGCTTGATTTTGAAATAAGAATATAAATCGCGCTGTTTTTGATTAGGCCACGCCCACTTTTGCAATAGTGCCGCACAACTTTTTTGCTACAAAACTGATAAAAGTGGGCGGCGTTCTTGCAAAAAATGCGAGAAGACAAAATAGGCTCCGCCCACTTTTGCAAATTCGCCGCGTACTCACATTTTGAGAAATTATTTTTTCTGTTTCAGAAAGTTGTGAAACTTTCTACTGTTAATGGAGGAAATCAGTCAAATCACCACAATGATTTTCAAAAAGAATTTAGTGAGCGGAGATTAATCAGGCTCCGCCCACTTTTTAACAGTTTCTTTTTGGTTTCTAAAAATTGCGAAACTTCGTTTCGATTTTATTAAATTAATAGCTTGGTTGCCCTTTCTAGAATTTTACATATAGGAAACTAGGGGTTCCCAAAATATCAAAAAAATTAAAATTCTCTAATTTTCGCCTTGCAGGACACTGCCGGTACCACGCAAAGGAATGGTGAGCTCGTCTCTCTACCTCTCATGGCTCGAAGTGATGACTCAAAACCTGCCGCCAGTGCTGTTCGTCCGCGGAAATCAGCAATCCGTTCTGACTTTCTATTCTTAATTTTTCTAATTTCTTATCCATCTTATTTAAAAAAAAATTCTTTCCGCCCCCACCCGCATAATCTCTTCTCCTTCCCCCCGGTTCCTGTTATTATCTTTTCATTTTTGGTATCACAATGTTTTAGACCAAAAATCATAAATGTTTATTTTCTAGGAAAATTCTATGATTTACGGCCCCCTTCTATCTCTCCCTAACCACTAAAATTATATGATTTCTCTTTTTCTTATTTTCACTAGCTTTACTATATATTTCTTACACTTAAAAGTGTCTTCCCCGGATGCTCACAACATCTTTCACATATCTCCATCCTCCCTTCCGAAAAAAAAAAACAAATTTCCTCTTTTTCAAAAAGGTTCCAATCCCGCCCCCCTCCTTCCTCTCGTTTCTAATTGTGTTATAAAAGTTACGGATGCTCTTTTTTAAAGGATAAATGCATACTTCTTCCACTTCTTTTCATGCATAGCTGAGCTTGGCTGAAATGTGCTCTGTTTAAAAGTGGGCGGAGTCTCATACAGCTCCTTCCAATATTTTCTGAAATCTTTTTTTTTGAAAACGAGTTCGCCCAGCCTACTGATTTTTTTCATTAATAGTAGAACATTTCATAACTTTCTGAAACAGAAAAAAATTCTCAAATTTTTTCAATCTCAGAAGCAAGTATGCGGCGAATTTGCGAAAATGGGCGGAGTTTCACAATCGACTCTCGTTTTCTCGAAAATCAAATCTACATGTGATGACTTTGGGGAGAAAAAAAGAAAAGAAAAACATATATTGGGGGTATTATTTATTTGTTATTAAAAAAAACAATTATTTTAAAAGAAGAATTAGCAAAATTTCTTAGCATCTGGTCAATTGATATCGTGTCCACTTTTCTTGGTAATCGTCTTCTGGATCTTCTCCTTATCCTGATATTGATTCATATTCCAAATGTAGACTCGAACCGTCCGTCTGCTGATATCAATACTGACCTTCGTCCCATCATTTCTAGTGAAATCGAATGAATCCTCAATCTTGATATCTCCATTTTCCATTTTTTTTTTGAAAAAAGTCAAGTTTTATTGTTAGTCCAAAAATTCAAAATTCAATCAAAAGGGGAAAATATGGATAATAATTTCTACTCTGTAATTTCGAAAAGTTTTGTTAAAAATGAGCACTCATTTTTGAATCCGGTGCGATTTTTGACAGCTCTGCTATGATTGATTTTTCATGGGAATACTTTCTAGTTCTATCGAACAGAAGTCATCGAAATTCATCGGTTAACACGAAAATTGAAAATGAACTGTTTCATGTTTCAGTTAAAACAGGTACTTCAAATTGAAAGATGCTTCTACTGTGGATGCTGTTATTTTTATTATCTTCAAGTGACATTGTGTCTTAAACATTCATTTCAGGTTAAATATGTATGTGATATGTACTTCGAAAATGAAACTGAATTATTAATTTGATGGTATTGAATCTGGATTCGATATCTAATAGAGTGTCGTATCGCGAGACGATTCTAGCTGATTCCAGCATATTCTCGCAATCGTCTCGTTTCGTTCTGTCTCGTTTTGTCCAGCATAAAGTTCAGCATATTCTCGTTCAGCATAGTTCAGCAAAGTTCAGTTCAGCAAAAGTTCAGTTACAGCATATTCCAGCACGTTTCATTTATTTTTCATTCCCGCATAATTTCTTGCTGGACATTGCGAAAATCTCGCGAGACAAGTATGGCTTGGATAAGGAAGATGATCGACGGGAAGATTGGATTGTCACGGCAGCTTTTCTACTACATATTTAAATGGAACTGCAGCTTCAAAATTCGCTGGACCGGAGAATTCCCGCTTGTTCTACCATCTCCGGTTCATCGGATTCATCCCGGAGGACTTTTCATCTCATTTGCACATGGATACTTCATGCATCAGCATTGAGCCAACATTTGAAGGAGAACGGATTCAATTCAACGTGAAGATGCTCTCCGATCTTTGGAACATTGAGTGCTACCGAGCAGGCTTGGATAAGGAAGATCACAATGTGTAGGAATTGGTTGGGAACTGTGGAAACGGATTCATCGCTGCAATTGGGGATTACTTCAGCTATCAACGAAAATTGAAAGCTGACGGGTACAAGAATTGGACGACTACAGTGTTAGAAGTGATTGAAGGAGGTGATAATTAATTGATTTCTAATTGCTAATTACTTTTCTGAATTTCATCTTCGTTCAACCAAAATTTAATTATTTCACAAATCTCTTGCTTCCGCCAGTTTTTTTTTTCTATTATTTTCAAATGCACAGTCTCCCAGACTCCGAGTAAGAACTGCAAGGAAATTCTTGATCTACCCTCACGAAACGAAAAATTTGAGAACTTAGCAGGTCTAGAACATTATTTCTATAATTTTTAGAGTAAAGCTCCAAGTCAGGAATGATAAAATTCAAGTTTTAGAATTATTCAGAATGCATTATCAACCCATTCAATCCAAAATATCCTGGTTTTATATATTTTTTCAGGTCGAAATGGCTATTTTTCATTTTGATTTCGGAAAAATCTACGGGGTTTGTTTATTTCTCAACATTATCCAACGAATGATATCTCAAAACGTGCTCCGGAGATTTGTACATATTTCTGTAGGACGGTTTTTTAATATGCTCATTAGTTTTCGAGAAAATAACAAAAAATTGAAAAAAATTCAGAATTTGATCGATTTCTCGAAAACTAATGAGCAAATTGAAAAACTGTCCTACAGAAATGTGAAAAAATCTCCGGAGCACGTTTTGAGCTATCATTCGTTGGATAATGTTGAGAAATAAACAAATCCCGTAGATTTTTCCGAAATCAAAATGAAAAATTGCCTTTTCGACTTGAAAAAGTATTTGAAACCAGGATTTTTTGGATTGAATGGGTTGATAATGCTTTCTGAATAATTCAAAAACTTGAATTTTATCATTCCTGACTTGGAGCTTTACTCTAAAAATCAAAAAATAAATTTGTAGACCTGCTAATTTCTCAAAATTTTCATTTCATTAGGGTAGATCAAATATTTCCTTGCAGTTCGTTTTAGGAGGCTGGGAGACTGTGAAATGATCTACTTTGAGGTCCTTCTTTCATCATTAAATTGCCGAAATCTTATTTTTTCCCTATCAATTTCTAACTACAGCATATATCTGTTGGGTGGGAGGAACTGGGATGACATTGACTAATCAACATATCAAAATGCTGAAGATAACAGAAAATTATTCTGTTTTAAGCAAGTGGCATTTTGAATTAGACGATATCAGAAATTGTTTCGATGACGTCCCTGTGAAACAGATATCAAAGGGAAAATCACTAATTTTGTAAACTTTATTCAAGCGCCCTAATTCATTTCACTTATTTTGGGATACGTTCCTGAACGACTATGCGAAAACTGTGTCAATATTTTTTTAAACGGATTCCCAGAAAACTAAAACCAAGTACCAAACATTTTCAGTTCAACAAACAAAAATATACATCTTCATGTAAACAGTGAAAAAAAAGGAGATTCGTTATTGAAAATGAAAATATAACGTACAGTTTCCAGTATCCGCGAAATGTTGCTTTTCTTGAACCGTAAAAACTGCATTAAGTAATAAAAAGGTGTTTCTATTACAATTTTTAAGGTATGCGTTAAAGATAGACTCGAAAAATTAAAACTCATGAATATATTGCTGTTTTGATGCAAAATTTCTGCTGTGATGTTGATTATTCTAATTTAAGTATTACATAATGTTTCAACATGACCACAAAATAATTCGGCTCAATGAAGTAAATTCGTTCGAGTACGTTGCTCTGAGAAAACTTACACAAAACAACTTCTGTTTCGAAATGTTGCTAAAAACCATGGCATTTCAAAGTCTTCATTGTGCATCGTGTGTAGTAACGTTCCTAGTCAGTGTAAAGAAATGACGAAATCGGTTTAAACTGATAGTCATTTATATTTATTAATCGCGTGACGAAAAATGACTGACTAATGACAAGGAACTCTAGTGTGTAGTCTATGTCTTACAGTCTCAGACCTCCAGAACTTGGTCTCGCTGGTATCAGAACACCCGAATTCCCGATAACTGCTAGCTATTGACTCAAAACATGTGTCTCACTATTCTAAATTGGTCCAGTGACCCATATAAATCATGAAAATTAAACAGGAGACCGGATCATGCCCCTCACGAGGCTATAGACCTGGTAGGAGCGCCCTAGGGCGAAATAAAAGGAAAGCAAGATACATTAAGTCCGAAGAGTAGTAGGTGGAGATAATTTCGATCTCGAAAAAGGTTCGATCCCGCCAAATTTTTTTCAAACTTTTTTCAACAATTCCATTTTTCAAATTTCCGGTTTGAAGTTTGTTCCTGTACCTGGATAAAGAAAGAAACACAGTTATTTTCACCAACAAAGACATTTTATTACAAGAAAAAACAAATAAAAGTTAAATAGTGTGAATAATAATTAAATAGGAATTAATATGTGGCTGGAGATGGATGGAGCTGGATTTCGTTGGAGCTGTTGGAGATAGTTTCTGAAAAAAGAGTAGAATTATTGAAGGAATGACAGAAAATATACACTCACAGAGTGTCCCAATGATGAAAAAACTGCGGAGTGGAGCTGTGGTGTGGTGGGGAGTGAGCATCTATGAGAAGATGCTCACGCACTCAACCGGGTACAGGGAACCCGGGTTCCCCTTCTGGGTGGTGAAGCCAGGTCCTGTGGACCGCGAAAAAGTGCGGCGGCCCCTTGGCCCAAAATGCATGAAAGCACTGAAAGACTACAATTAGCTACGACTGAAAAATGTCAACTCACGAAAAAATTTCAGATTTTTTTCAAATTAATTTCAAAATTTTTTCAAATTTTTTCCGCTTTCGAATTTTTTTGTACCTGTATAAAGAAAGAAACACAGTTTTTTCACATCCAAAATTTATTGAAAATACAAAAAGGAAAAAAAAACATCGAAAAACAAAAGAAAGAAAAAAGAATGAGCAGTGGAAAAACTGATGTATTGTATCCATTTGTTTGGGCGGAGGAGGAGCCTGAAGTCCTCTGGCTAGGGGCTAGCACCTCGATGGTGCTGGTTCTAGATTTCGGAGAGCCTCGTTAATTTCTCTTAAATCCCCATCACGCCACAATGGTGTGATGAGGTTGAGTGCATTCATGAGGTGCATCTCTGGAACAATGGAATTTACTAAGAAACTAAAAGAAAGAAAAGGAAAAAAAGGAATGAGTCGACGATATCTGCAAACTCCAATACATAGACATGTTCCGGAGTGTGAACCAACGTTGGGGTGCAGGACTTGTAGCTTGTAGCTTTTAGTGGTAAGTCTACACGACCACTGCTTTCCAAGAATTTCGCATCCGTTGGCGGAGAGCGTTCCTTTTTGATTGCCACGATCCGGTTGACGGGTACTGGAAAATGTAATTGTTGGCTTTCGAATTAAATTAATAAGTCTAGAAACTTACAGTTACAGTTGTTGCAATGAATGTCTTATGAGCAATATTACAACCAGTGCAGAAATAAGTAGAAATATGTCAAATACGAGACATTGGGACGGATAGGTGACAGGGGGTAATATCAAGAATTCAATAAGAATCAGAGGGGACCAGCCATACAGTAGGCAGTCAGGAAGGCAGAATGAGATGGGAGATTGTCTATGACTTACCTCAAGTGGAAACATATCTGCGTACTCTGCGTAGTTGACTCCTGGGAAGAGCGCGCACCACTTTTAGGGTCATAGGCCTAGAGTTTTCCCAGGAGCCACGACCCACAGTGACTGTGGCCCAAAAAAGTGGTGCGCGCTCTTCCCAGGAGCTAATACGCAGAGTGCGCAGGTATGTTTCCACTTGACGTAACCGTAGACAATCTCCCAATTCATTCTGCCTTCCCAGACTGCCTACTGTATGGCTGGTCATCCCTTTCCCTTGATTCTTATTGAATACTGGTAACCCCTCTATTTCTATTGATTCCTATGTCCTGTTTGTTACTGGTAAGCTATCTCATGCTCATATTTCATCTCATTTTCCAATATTTCAGCCTCTACTTACAACTTCGCGAGAGTATGTTTGGAGTTCGAACACAACCAAAGAAGCTTTGTGTTTTATTTAGTGCCCCAATTTGAGGGGGTGACTCATTTTATGGGCACAATCGGAATTCGACTTGGAGGAGTCAAAAAGGTGATTATTTTAACAGAATTCTGGAATCACAGCTTATTTTTCAGGACAACAAAAAAGCGAGTACAGTCGGATACGTCGATACGAGGTCGTCTGCTCATAGACTGAGCACCAAACTGAATCCTTCATGGCACGGAAAGGATAAGAATTTCCTCACTGAAATTACAAGAGTAACTGTGGAAGTTGGCATTATAAAATTAGTGAACTCAGGAGAATGGATATGCTTAAGACACTTGCTATGGATCAAAGCGTTTCTTACCCCACGTTCCGTCGATCAAGGATTGAAAGATTTGGTAAGCAACATTTTAATTAACAGTAATGTTGGTTAAATTTTTTTCATTGATTTCTATTCTTCAGGTGTCGGATAAACTGGAGCAGGCTAAATCTGAAGTGGTGCATTTCGAGGAAATCAACACAGTAAAAAACTATCGAAAGGATCAAGCCTTAGATAGTTATTTGACAATCCTCACGGCAGATTTAATCCACGTTATCCGAATATTCGATGGATTTATGGATACGGAAGAAATCAAAGGCTTCGTTGATCACTTGTTGAATACATTCAACAAAACTAATCTCAATACTATACTTTCTCAGTTGGAACATCTGAAAAATAAAAGTATTGTGAATATCGACGAGAGACGGATACATTCGGTGGTTCACTTGATGTCGTGCTGTACGGGACAGCGTCCCGCCACAATTATGACTGCCCTGATCTATCACGACAAAAAAACTTACAAGAACGATGGATTAGTGAAGAAACTATTTTGTCTGGCGTCCAAAAACGGCGGCGAGCTTGTTTTTCCAGTTCCTAATTTTCTTCAAAACTTCCTTACGAAGACGAAGAAAACTTTCTTCGATCCATTATGTGAATCGACGAATTCCGATGACGTTCTTCAAGCTTCACTAAAATATCGCAAAGCTTTTTTGAGGAAGCAGAAGAAGAGATGCGCGGCGATTCTGAAAGCCTCCCATACAAAAGGAAGAACCATTCAGGACGAGCTCGAGGAGCAAGGTTTCTTGGTCGTACGACCGAGTCGTTTATATGGAGAGAATGGGACTACTTCCAATTCAATTCATTCAACTGAAGAGACAGTGTGAGTTGTTTCTTCAAAGATTCCGTTAATTCTAGTTTTTTTTACAGAGACATCTGAGTCCGAAATCTTCTCTTTATCCTCCCACCCTCTTTCCACCCGCCTCAACCAACTCCGATTGCGTCCTCTCCTTTCACCCTCCTTCCACCCTCCTGCCACCAGGCTCAATCAACTCCGCGTCCTCTCCTCATCCCTTAATAATAAAATTTTAATAATGATGCCCTTGCTGTATCAGACTACTGACAAAGGGACCATGCTCTTGCAAGCCGACTTACTGCCGATATTGCAAACGGGTAGCAGGACATCACTATACCCTATGTGATTACCCCGTCAATTGGACCAAGACACCAGAAGACTATGTCCCGGAGAACTCAAGACGACCAGACGGTCACGCCACTCGAGGACACCATGGAAGACAGGGTTGGGAAATTCCGGGCCGGGCCGGCCCGACTGAGAAATTTTCCTTGGCCCGGCCCGGCCCGGTCGCCCCGGCTCCTGTAGAAATTTGAAATTTTTTGAAAAAATCTTGCATTTTTTTTGATTTTTTTTGCAAAAAAGTGGATTTTTTGACTGTGTTTTAGAATATCGGTAAAAACATTAGCGTACGAGAAATTTTGAGAGTTTTGACATTTTTTAAATGAAAATTTTGCAGAAATTTGTGAAAAAATGGTGCACATTTTTTGAATCCGGGCCGACCGGGCCGGGCCAGCCCGGAATTTCCCAACCCTGATGGAAGACACGACTACGACGAACGCTGGAGCTGGAATGGTCACAGAAGTGACTATAACGCCCCTCAGGGAAACCAACGAAGACGAAGCCCCAGTAGAGAGTCGGAGGATTCAAATGTTCCAGGACCATCGCACGGACGTCGCAGAGAAAGCCACGCCCCACATAGGGAACCATCTAGAGAGAGAGAAGACGACGCCAACGACACGATTCAACGGACAGCAGGAGACGACACTAAATGTATTGAGCCGGGAGTATACTCGAATCTCGTATTCTTTTTATTGATTTACTTTATTCTTGCTATTCTTCCATTGGTCCCCCATCCATTTTGCTCTTTCTTTCTATTGTCTAACGCCCCTGCACCCTCATCTTTCTCTACGCTATTCAGAATGACAACAGATCTTGTCAGGGACACATCTTGTCCGTTATTAGTTTTAACTAGAAATGTTCCGCTGAGCCAATAAACTCAATTTTATGGGTGGCCTTATTCTTTTGTTACGCACTGAAAAGTAGGAAATGAGAAGGATAGCACTTTTCTACCGTCGAGGATGCCAAAAACTAAAAAATCTTACTAAAAATACAAGAATTAAGACGAATTTTTCACTTTAACAGGAAACAAAAAGTACTTTGCCACCTGTGGGGGTCGAACCATAGAGTGTCCAACTGTTCAATCGAAAGTCTAACTCTCTACCAGTTGCGCCAAATGAGGCGGGCGCCACCACTTCCACTTTGTTCTATAGGAAGTTACTTTGTCGCTCACTGTCGTCGTCTAATTCTGATGCCGCTTTCCAGTAAAATTCTTCGTTTCATGATCGTTCATGATTCGTTCAGATGAATTGGGAGTCTCAAAACATCTTAAAATTAAATCAAATATATTGATTACATTTTCTATAACTAATTTATTGAAAATTCACCATAGAAAATCAAAGCAAATCAGTAACTACAAAATATGAATAAATAACAAAAACAAGATGTGCGATTAATGCAGTGCTCAAAGTCTCTTTTTCCATCGCTTCTTCTCCAATTGTTCATAAATTTTAATCTTGGTGTGGACTCTCACAACATACATTGACAGCACGAAGAATGCAATACCCACCACGGGGAGTGCGATCCTTTGACAGTTTTCCATTACCTGGAAATTTTAAATCTCTCGATTAACATTTCCGACAAATTCTATAACAATACAACAAGCTTATATAGGATTTTTGACCATTTTTGATGTGAATTTGAAAAAATTTCGAAAAATTTTGTGAAAAAATAGTGCACATTTTTTGGCTCCGGGCCGATATTTAGCAAGTCTGCTCTAATCCCTAATTGAGCATACCAAACACAACATCATTACACCGAACGGCACGAAAATCACCGGCAGAATCCATGGATTTTCGTTCTGAACGACACTGAAAGATGTCTCTCTTTCACCAATTTCATCGAATCTTTTCACATTTTCAGTCGAATTGTTCGTAGGAATTGTTGGATGAATATACGATTCTCTAGCACTTCTCTCTCCAATACTGGCTTCCCATAAACTGAAATTATTCGTGTTCGGGCCGAAATCAAACAAAATCTGGGCCAGGCCCGTTTTGAAACATTTTTTGAACTTTTTTTTAGAAAAAAGTATAGTTTTTGACCAAAACTTTAAAATTGAATCAAAATGTGAATATTTACGATAATTTTAGTATTTTCACTCTATATTTTCGAAAAATTTCAAAAAATTTAGTAAAAAAATGGGTACCCACTTTTTAATCCGGGCCAAATTTTCAAAATTTTTCAAAATTTTTGAAATTTTTTCGCGAAAAAGTCAAATTTTTGTCTATCAGTCAGAATTAGAAGAAATTCTGAGAAATAGTCAAAAATAGTCATATTTTCGATGAAGAAAAAAATTGGAAAAAAAGTGTCTTTTTAAAAAAAAATTTTCAACCGGTCCGGCCCGGCCTGATTTTTGACAAGTCTGAGGAAAACGGCTCATTTTCTCACCTCTTCAACGTTTTTTTCACGTTTTCCAATACTTTCTGCACAGAATTCTCCATCTTAAAACAGATTTTGATGAAACTGAATCTGAAATTTTTCTTTTCACTCGAGTCCCTCTGATTTCCTGCAAATATGAGCAATTTCTCAATTAATGCTCTCAAATAAAATGAGCACACTGCAACATTCTATAATTCCGAAATTCACCCAGTTTTCATAGAAAATCAACGCAAATCAATCACAATAATTAAATAAATAAAATAAAAAACAACAATCAATTAATGCTCCTTGAGCACCTCCTCGACTTGTCTTCTCGTATCCTCCGGTCCCTCTACCGTATGCCCGATCGTCCTCTCATCCGCATAAATCTCATGATCATTTCCACCGGGCGCCGTCTTATCACCAAAGAAATGAATCACGTCGAACTCGTTTTCAATATATTTCAAACAGAACGTTTTATCCCATCCCGTCGGGAACACATCGACACTTATTTGCCCG
This sequence comes from Caenorhabditis remanei, assembly GCF_010183535.1. NCBI lineage: Eukaryota > Metazoa > Nematoda > Chromadorea > Rhabditida > Rhabditidae > Caenorhabditis > Caenorhabditis remanei. The sequence goes on from NC_071331.1 coordinate 9,683,265, forward strand.
CCAATTGCGAATTGAAGTCCATATTTTCCGAAATTCTTCTCCAATTCCTCCACAAATTTCCGACGGATTCCGTGTTCGGTGTCGAATTGAACGAATTGCATTCGCTCGTCTTGTGAGCAGCTCCGTCCGATCGGCGACAAATTTATCATTCCATTTCGGAATTCCACGAAATTTCCACGTTTCACTGGCAGAGTGATGTCCGACATGTAGCGGAGAGCAAAGTTGATGAGCTCTTGCAGCTTATCGTCTCCAATCGCTTTTTGAATTGACTGAAAACTCAAAATTTTGTAAAAATAAGCAAAAAAAAAAAGATTTAAAAATAACCTGAACTGGAAACGGTTCTGTTCCCTTGAATCCGAGCAGTCCATTCTCGGAGAACACGTAGTCAAATAGAGAGAGCACTGGAAAAATTTGATTTGAAAAAAAAATCTAATTTTGAACGATAAATCCCTGAAAAACTTGGAAAACTACCAAAAATAAAAACAAATCCAGTTGTCCACGAGGACTACACGGCGCGTGGCCTAGAATACCAAGGTCCGTGTACTCCTCTCGGACAACCTAATATTTTTTATTTTCCAAGTTTTTTGAGAAATTCTTGGATTTTAGCTGAATTTTTGAACTTTTCACTTACCCAAATCAGTGTCGTGATTAGCCAATTGTTCGGTGATCTTTTTAAAGTCCGACCCGCCAACCACAGCCAACGGGACTCGTTTTCTCGCCTCAATCAGAAATTCTCGCATTTCTGGGGTGATTTGCTGGAAAATATTGAACTTTTTTTTAGTTTTAGAGGTTTTTTCAATTCGAAAATGGTCAAATTACCTGCCGAGCAGCTGTAAGTGTTCCATCGACATCAAAAACTAGAATAGTTTTCGGAAGTGGACGAGAGGACGACATCTGGAACGGAAAATTGAAAATTAAGAGAAAAATTCGAATTTCGAACGAAAAAAATAAGAAATAAGGAAATTTTGAGCTGGAAATACCAAATAATAGCGAAAAAACGGAAAAATTTCGAGAAATTCCATAACTTTATTCAATTTTTCAAAAAAATCCTTTTCGCCTACAAAATATGGGAAAAAAGACCAAAGAGACCAAATAAACCGAGATAAATTGAAAATTGGATTACAAGTGAGAAATGAGAATCCTTGAAACATAAAAAAGAGTAAATTTGAAGAGAAAAATAGGAAAAAATCTACTTTTCTGTGATTTTTTCAAGGAAAACCAGAGAAAATGAGTAATTTTGATGGAAAAATAGACAAAAAAAAATCCATTTTTCGGTGACTTTTTCAAGGAAAAACTTGGTTTTTTACACCGAAACGCAGATTTTTGAAGATTTTTCCATAGAATAAAACGTATAAAACACATAAAAAGAGAGATGAATGGAGAAGCCACGACTCAATGCAACGTAGAGATGCAACGTGTCGTAAAGAGAGGGAGAGACGCAGAAAACATTTCTCTGCGTCTCTCGTCTCTCGGGCGCCTAGTCAAATAAGAATTAAAGAGAGATAAAAGGTGGGTGAAATTATAGGTTTTTCGACAGAAAATAATGGCAAAAACATGAAAAATTGGGGGAAAAGTGGGAAAAAATTAGGAAAAAAAAGATTTTTGACATGAAAAAGGACATTTTATTCCAAAAGACGGGCGACACTAAAATTTGATTGTGAATTTGGGGATAGAATGGATTCAGTGGTCACTGGGTTAGAAGAAGTGATGTTGAGTTGAGGAAGACGTTGATTAGTGGTAGAAGTGGTATCCATTTCGTTATCTGGAATCATGCTAAACCGAAAATGAGCAGTGGGGATCAAGAAGGGGGCGGAGCTTACAGAAAAAAAGGGGCGGGGTTTGGAGAAAAATTTCTCAGAAAATAGGATTGAACTCGCTCGAATTTTAGGATCAAAATAGAGTTTTTTCCGTTAAAATAGGAGAAAATTACTATTTCGGGATAATTTGAATTAAATTTTTCAGGATTTTCTAAAAAAAATTGAGATGTGGCGCACCTCTGGCGCGTTTTTAGCTTTCTGATACCCACTTTTACAGGGAAACCTGAATTGTATATGAAAAAAAGCTTTTGAAATATCAGAAATTTGGCTGTCTGGTGCGCCTCGGGCGCGTTTTTGAGTATTTTTGGAAAAATATTTGAAAAAAAAAACGAAAAAAGTGGAGAAATTGACGAGCGTTTTACAGAAATTGTGAATTTTTATCCAAAGTTAGAGGTGCCTGGCGCATCTTGGACGCTTTTTTTTATTAGATTTTGATGTTTTTTCTCAAAACGCACTGGTGAATTCAGAAATTCAAAAACTTGGCTGTCTGGCGCGCTTTGAACGCGTTTTTTGAACATTTCCTTCTGCGAAAAGTTGTCAAAAATGAAAGTTTCCTGGACATTTTTCAAAAACTCTGCCTGTCTGGCGCGCCTTGGACGCGTTTTTAGCTTTTTCCAGCTGAAAATCGAATTTCGAGGGTCTGGCGCACCTTTGACGCGTTTGCGCCATATTTTTCTGGAAGATTCACCAGAAAAAAAAAACGAAAAATACGTAGAAAAAAGTATTTCAAAAATGCCCACAGCGCCCCCGTGAATTCAGAAATTCAGAAACTTGGCTGTCTGGCGCGCCTTGGACGTGTTTTTAGTTTTTTCATTCTCCAGGACATTTTTGAGTGAAAAATTCTCATTTTTTCGAGTTAAATCCAATTTTTACAATATCAAAATGCTTATCAGTTAGATGTTTTACCTCTATTGCCTTCTCCTTGTGGCTCCGCCCCCTCCTCCTCATCATCATTCATTTCCTCATCGTCTCCACTTCCAGTCTCTCCTTCAGCCGCCCGTTTCGCCGCTTCCGCCGCTTCTCTTTCTTCTTGCATTTTGCGTAAAAGAGCCACAGTAAATTGTTCTTCTATTTCTTCGTTGATTTCTGGAGGTGGAGCTGCTGAGGGGGCGGGGTCAGAGGCAGCAGAAGTCGATGGACCATCGGAATTAGAAGAAATTGAGAGTGCTTGTTGAGCTTTGACGAATTGAATGAATTGATCGTGATCGACGATTTCTGGAAAAATCGATTTTTTGCAGTTTTAAGGTGATATTCAGAAGGAATTGAAATATTTTTTAGAAAAATAGGTGAAAAACTGTGAAAGTGCTCCGAAACGAGGCTCCGCCCACTTTTCATCTGAAAATCCAAATCAAAATGGGCGGAGCTTGAGCATGTCAAACAAACGAGAAATTCTATTTTCAAAGTTCGGTTTTTTCTCTTTTTAAGTAAGTGGGCGTGGCTTATTATTAGGCTCCGCCCACTACTTCCGGAAAAAAACTCAAAAACCCGTCTCAAAATGCACATTTTCAGCCGGAAAATTGCTTCAAAGCAGTTCTGGTCGAACTTTTTGTTTTTTAGTGTTTCTCGGCCACGAAAAGTTTTTCTTCGTCCATGGAAGAATTTTTCGGTGGCCTAGAAACCCTGAAGAAAAAAGTTCGGCCAGCACTGCTTTTAAGCATTTTTCAGGCTGAAAATGTGTGTTTTGAGACGGATTATGAAAGTATTATCATAGGATTCTGCATATTTATCCGAAAAATCAAAAAACTCGGTTTTTTTCTACGAATTTGTTTTATTAGCACTGCTCGCTTCTTACGACCGCGCTCTACCGAAACCGGAGGAAATAGTGCGCGAAATTGAGAGACTCAGAGAAAAATAGACATTTTTCAAGGGCATTTCGGTAAAGCGCAGTTGTAAAAACAGTGCCGAGCTAATAAAAAACCTGGTTTTTCTACGAAAAATCATAAAAATTTCGTTTTTTTTTTCAACGAAAACTGAATAAATCGGGTTTTCTAGGCGAAAAATCGAAAAATTTTCACTTTTTTCAATAAAAAAATCAATAAATTTGTTTTTTTTTTCAATGACACGGAAATATTGGTCTTTTTCGGCGAAAAATCAAAAAAATCGGATTTTTTCCAACGAAAAATCAAAATTTTCAGCCGTTTCGCCCTTACTCGGCTCTTTATGCATCATAATATTCAATGCATTGGTCGTCCACTCGGCCTGCGTATTCAATCGATGCGTCTCATGACACAATTCGAACATTTTCTGGAATAAGCACGCCTGTTCGAGTTCAATCGATCCACGAAGCGACGGAATCCATTTGTGATGTTTGTGACACGCCTCCTTCTTCGTTCGGCATCCCTCATCGCCAAACGGACTGAAAAATTCAATATATATTGTGATTAGGCTCCGCCCACTTTTCTTCTGAAAAGTGGGAGGTTTGACATTTTGCAACCGATATTACGCCTCTTTTTCACTGTAAAATTACAGTTTTTCAATCGAATTCCAAAATTTTCGTCACAGTGGGCGTGGCTACTCAGGCTCCGCCCACTTTTTTTTTTCGAATAAACGTTTTTCGACACAAAGAATCGCGAAATTCTGGTCCAAAAACTGTGAAAATACCCCGAGACGGAAAAAAATATTGTGATTAGGCCCCGCCTACTTTTCATCTGAAAATAAGCATCAAAATAGGCGGAGCTTGTCAAACAAACGCTATTTTCTTGGCTCCGCCCATTTTTCGCTCAATTTTGAATCTCGAAATGCAGTAGATAAGTGGGCGTGGCTTAATAGGCTCCGCCTACCTATCGGTCTCCAAATTCGCCTCCGTTTTGAAACTCACAAAAGTGGGCGGAGCCAAGTTTCGTAGAATTTCAAAATTTCAGAAATTGTTAATCTGGCGCGTCTTTGGCGCTTTTTCCAACTTACTCATCACACTCAATCAATTCTGAAAGTGTATTCGCATAGTCTCCTCCACTGCCGCTCTCCCATTTCTTCGGATATCCACAAACCAATAAAGTCTGCTCAATTCCAGGTTTTCGATGCTCTGGACACAAAGATTTGAGTCGTTTACAGTAGGTTCCTGTCCTCGCGTCGAAGTTCTCACAATAGAAATTGTCGTTATTCTTCTCTGGGGCACCGAACGACATCGCCTTCTCGTTTCGAGCCCAACACAGTTCGATGTGTTTCGTGTATTTGCGGAGAGCAATATCAGGAGCACCGCAGACGACGCATGCTTCGCACTGAAAAAAAGAAAATGGGGAGAAATTTTTTATTAGGCTTGGAAAGGGGCACTTGTCTTTTTTTAACAAATTCACAGCTGTGCGAGGCGTAACATCGCGGAAACGAGCTCCGACGCACAGCGGTTGGCACGGTGCCAAAAAAGACTTGGCCGAGTGCCAAATTCAAATTTTACGTTTTTTCATCGAAAATTTCAAAAGAAACCGCGACGCGCATGTAACGCGAGGGAAAAATTCGATTTTTCGTTGCGGACCTTCCGCCTAGCACCTCTGTGCAAATTGTCATCTTGGGTAAAAAAGATCAGTTGAAAAAGTGGATTTGGCTTTGCCCACTTTTGTGAGTTTCAAAATGTAGGGACTTTACAAGTTCTAGGTCAACTTCTCGACCTTGAAATTCATCCATTTCTCCGAATTTGGAGACCGGAAAGTGGGCGGAGCCTAATAAGCCACGCCCAATTAACTATTGGATTTAGTTGATTTCATGTCCAGTTTACTGCTTTTCGAGTTTCAAAACTGCGCAAAAAATGGGTGGAGCCAAGCTCAAGCTCCACCCATTTAGATTATTATTTTCAGCTGAGAAGGGGCGGAGCCTGACTAGAATTTTTTTTCCATTTTTGACAGGAAATTTCGCATTTTGGTCTAGAAATGCCTTATTTTTTACTAGGAATATCTCATTTTTGACAAGAATTTACGTATTTTTGACTGAAAAATTCTTTTTTTTTTACTGAAAATGTTGTATTTTTGACTGAAAATTTCTCATTTTTGACTGAAAATTTCGCGATTTTGATTGAAAATTTCGCATTTTCACTAGAAAATTCTCATTTTTGCCTAAAATTTTCACATTTTTGACTATAAACTAACCAAATTATCATCATACTTCTCCACGGTACCCAACGGCTGTAATTTGATCTGATTCTCGACGAAAAAGTACAATTTCTCAAGGAATCCAATCATATTCTTCTCTGCTTTCGTCAACTCTTCCACTTCCTTCTTCACCGCCTCTCGTCTCTGTTTGATCTCCGTATCGAAGGTACGTGTTGCCGCGGGTCCCGGTGAGAAGTATTCTTTGCATCGTTGTGGTAGAATCTCAGTTAGTCTCATCTTCGCCAGAATCTTTCCACATTCATCCGAACAGTATTTACTGTCGGTGCGTGCTTCGTAGATACAATCCGGGTTGAGACATTGACGTGGCTCTTTGTTCGAGGCAGACTGGAAATTCTGGAAGAGGTCGTTAGAATACAGAGGAAAAATTCGGAACTTTTTGACTGAAAAAACCGAAAAATTCGAAAGTTTTTGACTGAAAAAACCGGAACAATTCGAGAAAAATTGTTTGAAAAAATGAGTTCTTCGGAGTCAAAAATCTTAAATTTGTATGAAAACTGTAAGTATTTCCAGTACAGAACACCAAAATCCTGTTTTTGAGTGCAAAATTAAAAAATCACATTTTTTTTTTAGGAAAAACCGAAAAAACACCATTTTTGTTACTAAATTTTTGAAAATTTCAGTTGAAATTTCCAAAAATTTTCCGGTGTTTTTCGAAGCATTTCAATCAGACTGGAAATTCTGCAGAGATTTGAATTAAAATTCTCAAATTTGATCGATTTTTTCAGCAGGATTTTCCGAAAAGTTGAGATATTCTATGTCTGGCGCACCTCTGGCGCGTTTATGGAAAAAGCTTCATAAACAACTTTTGACACCGAAAATTGTTGTAAAATTCAGAAACTCTAGCTGTCTGGCGTACCTTGGACGCGTTTTTAGTTTTTAGCGGGAAATCGAAAAATCGCTTTTTTTTGTTACGTATTTATGGAAATTGTTTGAACTTTTTTTTTTCGAAAACTATCCGAAAATGTTTCGCACAGCCCTGTTGGAGATGGTAAATGAAATTATTAGGCCAATTAACTAGCAATTTACAATTATTTCAAGAGAGATTTTTTGGTTGAACATACCAAAATTTCTCGATTTCAGCGAATTTTCACCAATTTTTCCCCATTTTCCAGTCAAAATCTCACGAAAACCCGATAAAAATCAATTGGCAGACAAAAATTTTGACGGCGATGACTATAACCACCCAAACTTACAGTAATCTGAGTGCGTTTCCTTCTCAAATCGGCCGATTGCTGTCGTGTCGGTCGATTAGAGACGTAGTCTCTCTCACTGAGAAGTCTTTCTGCCATCACAACTTCCTTCTTTTTCCGTCCTCTTTTCTTCTTTTCAACTGGCTCCGGGGCCTCAGATGGTCCTCCTGACGCTGCTGATGTGGAGGCCGCCTGCGCTTCACGGACGGCGGTTTTGGCCATTATTGCCTTGAGATTCTCGTCTGCCTTCTTTTTCACTGAAAATGGATTTTTTGATGAGGCATTAAGAGGTGTCATGGTATGATATTTCTGCACGGATTCAGAAAACTTCGGGAGAAAAGTCTCAAATTCGCGTAAAACAGTAAAATATCACAGACTTGTCAAAAAATCGGGCCGGGCCGGGCTGAATTTTCTCTCGGCCCGGATTCAAAAGTGGGTACCATAGTTGTACGGAATGCCATTTTCCGAAAAACCGGAATCCGGAATCCGGAACCGGAATCACATTTTTAACTTTCCGGAATCCGGAATCCGGAACCGGAATCACATTTTTAATTTTCCGGAATCCGGAATCCGGAACCGGAATCAAATTTTTAATTTTCCGGAATCCGGAACCGGAATCAAATTTTTAATTTTCCGGAATCCGGAATCCGGAACCGGAATCACATTTTTAATTTTCCGGAATCCGGAATCCGGAACCGGAATCAAATTTTTAATTTTCCGGAATCCGGAATCCGGAACCGGAATCAAATTTTTAATTTTCCGGAATCCGGAATCCGGAACCGGAATCAAATTTTTAATATTCCGGAATCCGGAATCCGGAACCGGAATCAAATTTTTAATTTTCCGGAATCCGGAACCGGAACCGGAATCAAATTTTTAATTTTCCGGAATCCGGAATCCGGAACCGGAATGTCAAAAAAAACCCGGAATTCCGGACAACTATGGTGGGTACCCATTTTTACTTAATTTTTTTAAAAAATTTCGAAAAAAGAGTGAAAATGTTAAAAATTATCATAAATATTCAAATTAAGATTCAATTTTAAAGTTTTGGTCGAAAACTATACTTTTTCCAAAAAATGTTCAAAAAATGTCAAAAAAAAATTCAATTTTTTTTCAAAAAATGTTTCAAAACGAGCCGAGATTTTGTTTAATTTCGGCCCGGCTCAACCCGTGACAAGTCTGAAATATTAGACTTGCAACGGGCCGGCCTGGTCTGCAAAGGCTCGGGTCTCAGTACAAAAATGTGACAATTTCTGAAATTTTTTCGCGAAAAAGTCACATTTTTGACTATAATTCAGAATTAGAAGAAACTCGAAAAATCATCTAAAAGTTTACATTTTCGAAGAAAAAGAGACTTCTCACCAAGAATACTCAAGCAAGGCCGAACAGCTTCTAAGCTTCAAACTACATAAAAATTCAAATCCAAGGCCGAGACAAACGGATAGGAATCAACTCATTCAAAAGTTCACTAATAACATAGAGAAGAATGAAGAAGAGAGAGAGGGGAGAGGGAGAGGTGTCTAGACACCTCTCTTTGACTTTCCTCTCATTTTACTGATGTAGCCGTCCTATTTATAGCAAAAGCTTTATAGCAGTGCACGCTTCTTACATCCGCGCTCTACTGAAACCGACGAAAAGTGTAAGCGAAATTGAGAGACTCAAAGAAAAAGAGACATTTTTAAAAGGGGTTTTTTCGATGGAGCGCAGTTGTAAGAACTGTGCCGTGCTACTAGCTCATCACAGTTCTTAAAACTGCGCTCCATCGAAATCCTCTTGAAAATGTCTCTTTTTCTCTGAGTCTCTCAATTTCGCACACAATTTTCTTCGGTTTCGGAAGAGCGCGGTTGTGAGAAGCGTGTCGTGCTAATATTCTTTCGGAAAGATCCATAGTTGTCAAGGCCCGGGCAAATTGGCGCGAAAGTCAAATTTTTCAAATTTCTTCGCGAAAAAGTAAAATTTTCCACTATCATTTAAAATTAGAAGAAATTCTGAAAAATAGTCAAAAGTGGTCACATTTTCGATGAAAAATTGGAAAAAAAAATCGAAAAAAAGGTCATTTTTTGACGCCGGGACGGCCCGGGCCTTGACAACTATGGAAAGATCCAAAAAAGAAATTTAGGAGGACAGAGAGCTCTAAATGAGCACATGGAAGGTACTAATTTCCAAAAGTGCACACACCTGCAAACGGCGGGGCGAAAATAATTGAAACCTCTCTCAGCCGCGTATACATACACGACGGAGAAGATCAAGAAAAGGGGATTAGGGGTGAGGAGAGCCGGGGCGGTTGCCGGGGTTTCGGCTCAGTCAGAGCAGTAGCTCTGGCTCTTTTTATTCTGCTTTATTTCTACGAGAGGTGCTGACTATGAGATGGATGGCAGGTGTTTGTTAGAGGCGATTTGTATTTCGAGAAGAGGTGACGACCAGAGTTGTACGGAATGCCGTTTCCGGAATCCGGAACCGGAATGCCGAAAAAACCCGGAATTTCGAAATTTCGGAATCCGGATACCGGACAACTCTGGTGACGACAGGAGAGAGAGAGGGAGAACCGAGAGGAAATGTGAGTTTTCGCTTCAAATTTTTGGACAAAATTGCAAAATTTTGTGTTTGTCAAGGCCCGAGTACTTGGTGCACAAATTCAAATTTTTCGAACATTTTTCGCGAGAAATAGAAGAAATTCTGAAAAATCATCTAAAAGTTCACGTTTTCGTTGAAAAATTGAAAAAAAAGTTTTTTTTAATTTTTGAAAATCGCCTGAAAAAACCTTGCTGAACACTCTGACTTTTCGCTTAAAAATGTGAAAAAAAAAAACGATTTTCTTATTAAAATTTCACTTTCGACGGTTTTTAATTAAAATTTTCCCAAATTTTCAGTTTTTCAGCTAAAATTTTCAAAAAATAATTTATTGTGAAGATTTTTGCGCTGTAAACGATAATAAAAATAGTATTTTTAGTTGAAAATACATTTTTTCCCGATTTTTCCTGAAAAAAACCAAAATGGAAATGAAAAAAAGGATTTTTGCGATTTTTTTCGATAATCTCAATAAAAAATTATCTGCGGCACGGTCTTTTATTAAGCTCCGCCCATTTTTTTGCGGCAGTTTAAAAAAACGGACTGAAATTCTGTGATATTAAAAAAAATTGAATTTTGGCGATTTATCGAAAAATGATTGCAAAAAGTTAGTTTAAACCGAAAAATCACAGAAAACACTAAATTTTTCGTTTAAAAACTGGAAATTTCACTCGTTTTCTGATAGAAAAATGCAAAAAAGCGGAAGAAATTGTGATTTTTAGGCATTTTTACTTTGAAAAACACATTTTAACCCAATTTTTTTGATTTTTCGGGTCGAAAATATGTGTAAAAAAGCAATTTTCACTCCAGAAATCCAATTTTTGACCTAAAATGTGAAAAATCTGAAGAAATTGTCATTTTTCGGTATTTGTACTGTGAAAAACCCAAATTTTAAAGCAATTTTTTGAGTTGTTGAGGCAAAAACCCGATTTTCGCACATAAATCCTTTTTTTTTCAAAAAAAAAAATAGAATTTTGTCGTCAATTTTTCGAAACATAATCGAAAAAAGATAGTATAAACCAAAATTTTCAGAAAAAAACTATAATTTTCATCAGCACGGTCTCCCATACTGCGAAAAAGAACTGCAAGGAACGTGAAGGCGATTTTTTCACGTTTTAATTCAATTCTTTTATTTTTTGCACTGAAAATTCAGTTTTTTCAGGTTTTTAGACTTCGCAATGGATGAAAAAAGGTCCCGTCCTACAGAATTGTAGAAAATAAAATGCTCTATCTTATGAGCCAGAAAACGTGAAATTTGGTCTGAAATTCACTTTTTCTATACAGAAAAACTGATTTTCAGAATATTGAGATTTTCTGCCATTTCATCCAATATTTTTTTTCAAAAAAATTGTAACAGTTTTGGAGCATCCTCAAGAACATTATGTGCAATTTTTATTAGAAAGTGTTTTCTACCAAAAAAGTTATACTCAATTTTCTGAAAATCAGTTTTTCTGTATAGAAAAAGTGAATTTCAGACCAAATTTCACGTTTTCTGGCTCATAAGATAGAGAATTTTATTTTCTACAATTCTGTAGGACGGGACCTTTTTTCATCCATTGCGACGTCTAAAAACCTGAAAAAACTGAATTTTCAGTGCAAAAAATAAAAGAATTGAATTAAAACGTGAAAAAATCGCCTCCACGTTCCTTGCAGTTCTTTTTCGCAGTATGGGAGACCGTGATCAGGAAAATATAAAAAGCGTAAAAAAGCGGAAGAAATTGTGATTTTTAACCATTTTTAATGTGAAAAACACATTTTAACCCAATTTTTTTTGATTTTTCGGGTCGAAAACTTGTGTAAAAAAGTCGATTTTCTCTTCCTGATTACCTGCTTCATCATACATCTTTCTCGCCGAGAAGCACCGCTTCTTCTCACAAGTTTTGCCCGTTCTACACGGCCAACACGAGGCACAATCGATCTTTTCATTGCATCGAATACAATTCGCACATCGAAATTTCCAAATCTCCTCGTTGTCCTCATTGTCTTTAGTCGATAGACCACTCATCTGGAAATTGAAGACCTGAAGACCTAAAGGAGGGGCGGGACGGAGGATCAGTAAAGAGAGGGGTGTGACTACCAGAAATAGCTGCAAACTTCTAGGGAACTTCACAGACATTTCCTTTATTTTTTTCATTTTTCAGGAGAGCACACAAACTGGGGGAAGGGAAAACACTTTTGGAACATGAGAGAGATGCATTTTTGGGGTTAGAGAGGAAAAAAGAAAAGAAACCTTTAAGATTACAACTGAAACAGATCTTTTTCAATAAAATAAAATAAATGAAACAGACAAAAAGAATAAAAATATTTGGAGGAATCGGAAAAAAAATCGATAATTATTCCTTCTTCTCCTCCGTAACTTTCTCCTCAGAAGGCTGCTCATCAACGGCGATTGGCTCGGTTGTCGTGGAATCCGAAGCGGTGACGGTGGCAGCTGGCGCGTCTTGGGCGTCTTCTGATGTCGACTTCTCGGCAGATTTCTCCGTTGGCTTCTCGTCCTTTTTCTCAGCGGATTTCTCCTTTTCTTCCTTCTGAAAATGTTGAATTTTGAATGGAAAATGACATTTTTTCGGGTCAAAATTTTGTCCATTTAATCCGATATGAGAGAAAACTGACGGAAATATCCATGTTTTTGAACAAAAATCAATTTTTCAAGTGAAAAATCGCAAAATCCCACTTTTTCGAGGAAAAATCGCGATTGTTTCCATAAAAAACTAATTTTTTTTTGGAAAAATGAATGTTTTCACCAAAAATCCATATTTTCAGCAGGAAAGTACCATTTTTCAGTTAAAAATCTAAATTTTCACTCTAAAATTGACATTTCCAGCATCCCAGTGACAAAGATGACTCTCCAGATGTCAATTTTCCGTTTTTGATTAAAAAAAACCAAAAAAAACACACTTATTGAGAAAAAATAGCACATCACAGTTATCACAACTGCGCTCTACCGAAATGCCCATGAAAAATGTCTCTTTTTCTCCACGTCTCTCAATTTCGCACACAATTTTCTTCGGTTTCGGTAGAGCGCGGTTGTAAGAAGCGTGCAGATCAAAAATTCCAGATTTTAGCCCAAAACCACACAATCCCTAACCTTCTCCTTCTTCGGCGCCGGCATAGCCTTCTCAACCACCGAAAAAATGCGATCCGCATGCCGTTTGCAGTCTTGAAGCGCTTGTTTCAACGACGAGTTATCGTCTTGAACAGTTTTAAGCTGAGCACTCGTCTCGTTCAATTTCTTGTTCGATTTGTGATAGTGCGAGTCGATATCCTTCTTCTTCTTCTCAATATCCGCCTTCGCCTCACGCAGTTGTTCTGGAAAAGATAATTTTGTATGATGGCTGGCGCGCCTACGCCGCCTTACCAATCAACGAGATCTGCTCATTAACCGTCGCTTTCGCCTCATCTCTCTCCTTCTCCACTTGCTTCAACAACTTCAATTTCTGCCCCACATTCACTGCACTTCCATTAATAATCACAACACCATCTGATGAAACCTCCGACGACGTCTTCTGAGTCGTCTGATCCTCCGAACTCTTCGCCAACTTCATCCCGAATCCTTTAATCAAATCGTCAGTCTCCACAACGTCATCAGCGCCGCCCGGTGTGTGACGAACGTTTCCGTCCATATCGGTAAGCACATCAGTCAGATGACGATAGTTGATCTTGTCTCGAACTGACAACTTCTTCGCGAGCTTCTGAATTTGACCTCGCGATATTCCGAATTCTCCATTGTAGAGGATCTCCTCGATATCTCGTTCAGTCAAATAACCACAAAGATTCGCGTCGAAAAGTGAGAACGCTTCGTAGACAGTTCGATTGGCGACAACTGATTTCACCTCTATTCTCTCAACCTTCTCCTTCTTTTCCTCCTTTTTCTCTTCTTCTTTTTTCTCTTCTTTCTTCTCGGAAGACTTCTCCTCAGCTCCTCCTCCATCCGCTGGTTTCTCAGTTTCAGTCGCCACTTCAACCGGCTTCTCTCTCGCCTCATCACGCCGCTTCTTTTCAGCATCACGATCTCCACAATTCACTAGTGTCTCGTAGATAGTAAACGCCGAATTTCTCTCAATCATCTCCTTGAAAGCCTCAGCGAAGAGTGAAACCTCGAACTGATTCTCCTTGTTATCATCGTGACGATAGTCCAAAAGCGAGCTGAGACTCATCACTTTACAATCAAACTTTCCAGATTTGTAGCTTTTCGACGGGAAAACCAAGATTTTCTTGTCTTTCGGCAGCTGATAATGCTTCTCGAGCGCCTCTCGCTTCTCTCGTTTCTCCTTTTCCAACGCCTCCTCCTTTTTCTTTCGCTTATCAGCCTCTTCTTGCTCTTTCTTCGCCTCTGCTTCGGTCTTCGCCTTGGTTTCCTCTATTGGTGGCGCTATGAATGCGGCCTGAAATCATTTCAGTGAAATTTGGAAAAAATGAATTCTGAGCAACTTTCTCTCTTTTTTCTTTCTGTTTTTTCTTCTTTTTACGATATAAATTGAAAAAAAAAACACGAAAATTTGTTGAAAAATCGAGAAAACGAGGAATTGAGAAATCATTTTGTCCGAGAGGACTACACGGTGGACAAAACTCTTCCACGAAGGGTCATTTTGAGCCGGGAAAAACGGGAATTTAGAGGGTTTAGAGCGATTTTCAGCATATGCTCCAATGATAAAAGTTGCTCAAAAACTCTTTCTTTTTCAACTAACCGGATTCTCTTCTCCAGCTGTCTCCTGCTTCACCGCCGCATCCGACACATCCTTCATCTCGACATCTTTCGCCGCCGCCGCCTCCGTCGACTTCTCATTATCAAGAGCCGTCTGAAGGCGTTGCACGAGGAGCGTCTTAATCCCCTTCGTCTCCAGTCCACGAAGCTCCAACTCGACACGAAGTTCCGCGACTTTCATCGATTTCGGATCAAGTTTACTCCAATTCGTCGGGCCTTGTCCAGCGTCGACGACGTGCTGCGGCGTCTTGTCATCCGATTCGCTGTTCATACTGACGTCAGCATCGTTCTCCACCTAAATAGATATTGGTTATGAAAGGAATGGGAGGACTTTGGAGATGAGATGGAGAGAGATAGATATTTTCTGCTCAAAAAATCGTTTTTTTACTCATTGTACCTAGAATAATAGTGATTGCTGAATACTGAAAATGAGGTTTTCTTTGGTTTGGGGGCATGCAAACTGTATTATTTGAGGCTGGGGGCGAGAGAAAAGCATTGTGGTGATTGGGGACAGCACACAGCACAGTAACCAAGTAACATCACGGATAAAAAAAGAAAAAAAGACTCGAAAATCTAAAAGAATAAATGAAAACCCATAACAGGACGATACTTTCCTTGACTTCCTTCGTCTCTTCCTTCGTCTCAGACGACGCTTCTTTTGGCTCTTCGCAAGCCGATTCTGTAGCCGGGACGACGACGACATCTGAAGGTGTTGTTTCCTGAACTTCTGGCTCCGCCATCTCCACGACGACCGGCGGCTCCTCCTCCTCAATCTTCAACGCGTCGATTTCAGCCAATTTGGCCTTGAGTTGTTCGCCAATTCCAGCTTCGGCGGCCGTCCATTGCGCATCATCTAGAGCCAATGATTGAGTGTCGGGGAGCAAGAAGTTGACGTGATCTATGCGCTGCTTATCGGCACGGTAGTAGCGAATTGTGACCATTGAGAACCTGTGTTCGGCAAATGAAATGGATGGAGAAATAGAGAAAGAGAGTTTTCAG
Source organism: Caenorhabditis remanei (assembly GCF_010183535.1). Taxonomy (NCBI): domain Eukaryota; kingdom Metazoa; phylum Nematoda; class Chromadorea; order Rhabditida; family Rhabditidae; genus Caenorhabditis; species Caenorhabditis remanei. Next base: position 9,698,644 of record NC_071331.1, read on the forward strand.
AGAGAGAGATTCTGATGAGAAGTTGAAGTTCGGCACGTCGGCAAAGATCGGATTGTGTTTGTGAGAGATTCAGATTTAGAGAGAGACACATATTTTCGGTTTTTAGAAAGAAAAAGTTTAAATTAACCCTAGAGGACAAGAAGAAGGCGAAACCGAAATTCCGGGAGCTTACCACTGAGAAACCGACGACAAATCGATTCCGGTGAGAGCACGAGTCGTACGGACCGCCGTACGGATCATTGTGGTCGGAGAGCTCGGATCGGCACCGTCGAGCGATGGAGACCAGGCTCCGCCGATTCCCATAGTCTCTTTTCCGCGAGCGCCTGGAGAAAAAATAATTGAGTTTTTTCCCCCGATTTTCAGTTTTTTCATACTTGCAAACCGGGACGTAACTCGCTTCAAACTCAATATTATAAGCTGAAAAATATACGAAAAAGTAAATCTCGGCGAGTTCTATGTCAGTGACCTACTGAACAGACAGAATTAGAATGAAAATTAGCTTCAAAACACCTATTTTCAGCTCTAAATTGCTTAAAAGTGGCCCGTGGCCGAATTTTTGGTTCAGTTTGGGTTTCTAGGCCAGAATCTGAATTTCACGAACATTTTCACCTACTACGAGCTGGGCTAGAGTGACTTTTTTGGCCATTTTCGCGTTTTTTGGCACTTATTTTCTGAAATTTACATAAGCCCAAACAGGAAAAAATTCGGCCACGAACCACTTTTAAGCATTTTAAAGCTGAAAATAGGTATTTTGGAACCATTTTCATTATAATTTTGTCTCTTCAGTAGGCCACGGACATAGAACTCGCCGAGATCTACATTTTGGTATATTTTTCAGCTCATAAAACTCAGTTTGAAGCAAATTACGCGGCTACCCGGTTTGCAAGTGCGAGTTTTCCATTATTTACCAGTTAAAAAGTGAAGATTCTTCAAGAGACTCTGCGGCTCCTGATGATCATCTGTAGTGCCATCAGCCATCAAACAGAACGACTTCTTGACGACTTCCGATTTTCCAGCGTGCGACAAAAGCAACACTTTCACCTGGTGACGATGATCAGAGTCTTCTGGTTCGAGCTCTGGAAGTGGCTCTCCGATATAGTCGACGTCTTTGTTGAAGACGTGGAATTGAATCGGATTATTCATGTCTAATGACATATCCAACTGGATTGTGGATACCCAATCGAAAGTGAGATCCACGTAATCCGATGGGAGATACATCTTGGAATATCTGTGACGGAGAACCGATCCAGACACGATTTGAGATAGGAGAGCCGGTCGTTGGACACGACATTCGTAGCGAGGAATGATTCTGGCACGTCTTCTTGGCGGACTCGCACTATCACGACGAATCGACGGAGCGACACTTCCACTGGGACTTCTCTCTCGTTTTCTGTCGTTTTTGACTGGAGCAGTAGCTGGAGAAGAGGCTCTTCTAGGGGAGACAGCACGTCTCGGTGGTGGAGATCTTCTGGGTTCTCTCGCCTCTCTGGGTTCACGAGAAGGACGGGTATCACGTTTTGGACTGCTACGCCTTGGTGGAGAAGCACGTCGAGCTGGTGGAGAGTGACGACGTTGTGGAGCGGAACGATGGAGTGGTGACTCGTTTCCACGGCCACCACCGTTACGATCTCCTCGATCGTTCGATCCCCAACGCTGGGATTCTTGACCGCCACGTTGCTGAGGAATCTGTTGTTGTTGTTGCTGTTGTGGAGGAGCTTGGCGCACTGGCTCTTGTTGGGTGGCCGCGTTGAGAAGTTGGATTCTGTAGGCGTTCCATTTGAACGGCATCGATGGGTTGTAGTTGGCCTCTACCATCACTTTGTCGCCGACACGTGGATGGGAGCCGCGGATTACGCTGAAAAAAGAACGAATTCCTCACTTTCCCCCATTTTCTCTTTGTATTTTTTGAAATTTTCCTTTTCAGAACTCCCTACGAACCTATGTTGGAAAAAGACGTCATCATCGACGAATCCATAAGTATCAAGCATTTTAGTGACGACACCGACGAAAGTCCGTTGATTTTTGGCGCCCGCGTTCTGTTGCATGTTACCCCCTTGCTGAAGACCGTTTTGTTGTTGGAAGCTCTGTAAGAACGAAACACAAAAAAATGCAGCGCCGTGAATACTCCACTAATTACCGGTTGTTGTTGAGTCAGAGACTGTTGTGGGACTGCGCCCATGATTCCTTGCATTCCGAGCACATTTGGCGAGGAGAACGCCGCCTGATTGACCATTCCCATCGGAACGCCCATTCCGACCATTGGAACACCACCGAAGTTGACTGCCGGGAAGCCGGAGAGCTGTGGAGCACCTCCTGGAGCAGTTGGACGATGCCATTGATTGGGCGGTTTTCCGCCACCGAATTGAGACATCTGAAATGTTAGGAAAATGTGTATGGGGTGATGGCGGGATCCATGGAGGGGGAAATGCGGAGAAGTCGATAGCCAAACAACGAAGTAGAATAGTTGCAAATTGCATATTTATAGTGATAAAATTGATTTCGAAAATCCTGCGAAACGAAACACCATCACAACTGCGATAGACACGATAAAATCGATATTTGACGACAAATAGACGGATTTTTATTGCTTTTCGCATGATATTTACATTTCTCATCGAATTTTTTATGAATTTTCAGCGAAAAAATCGTGAAAATCCATAAAATCATCGTGCAAATTGGCCATATTCTGTGGGAAACTCGAGAAAGAAGAGAGCCGCGACGCGACGAGAGAGTAAATTCGAAAAGAGAGTGCAGAGAAAAACGACGGTCGTTGCGAGACCCGCCGGCTGTTTTACTAGCTGCGCCTTTAATTTCACACCGCCTGCGTTTCTTTTTCGGCGAGAAATAGCGCGAAATTCGGGAAAATTGAGGAAAAAAATTGGAAAATTGTTCAAAAAATCGCGCGTTGGCTTCAAAAAAATCCAAAATTTATTAAAAAATCGCGAAAATCGAAGAAACAAAGCGGAAAAAACATATAATCGAAAAACCGGTTTCTGCAGGGAAAAGAAGCGCTGGAAAATCGGATTTTACGATCCCGCGTTCGGTTTCCACCGCTATTTTTCTCTGCGTCGTCATGTGTTTTCGCGGGAAGGTTGATTGGCTTGTGTTGGTGTGACCATAAAGCTTTTCTTTTTCGCTTCCAAACCGTATTGTTTGCGTCATAACAGTGTTTTGTGTTGTTGCGAAATTGGATTTCGAAATTTTTGTTGTTTTTCGGTTGTCAATGAATTTCAGAATCTCTTCCGATGTTTTCTCCATTTAATTCGCCACGAAAAAACCCAAAACCACATCAGAGGAAGAAAAAGTCGTATAATCTCCAAAAAACGATGCGGTTTTAATAAGATTAATCAAGAAATACATAGAAACGTCGTGCTGAATCATTTCACACATCGTATTGCATTAATTCCTGATAAGAATTATTTAGATCGAATTGTTTCTCCTTCCTCCGGACGTTTCATATAAATAAGTCTGAAAGAGCCCTCTTTTTCATCAAAAAATATGGAAATTCGACACCATCCCCCAACTTCTCCTCCCTCTTTTTCCATCATCATCGTCCTCATCATCACGAGTTTCGCCCTGTCCAGCAATATGACTCATTGTTTATTTTCATTGATTTTTCAATTCTTTCCATTCCTAACGGTTTTTCTGTGTGTTGCTGGCCGCTTTTCCGCTCTGAAAATCCTCTGAAAACCCTCTAAAAAGCGTTTTATTTCAGAAAAATGGCTCAGGTGCGAGCAGAATATGACTTCGAAGCGCAGCCGAATTCCGGTGAAATGACGATAGCCGCTGGAGAGATTTTGACGGTTATTAGAGAGGTTTGTAGTTTTTTTTATTGGAAAAATTGGGAGAAAAACTCCAAATTTCAAGAAAAATCGACGATTTTTTATCAAAAATAGAAATTCTTAATTACAAAAATTTGGGAACTTCGGTAAAATCCGCAATAAGAAATCTATAAATTTGGAGGAAAAATTGACGGAAAATGCATGTTTTTGAGCAAAAAATGAGATTTTTAACCTGAAAAACGGCGTTTTGAACAAATAATCAGTTTTACAAGTGAAAAATTGCATTTTTTCCAGGGAAAAATTCACGTTTTACATTACAAACTGATTTTTTCCAGAGAAAACTGCACTTTTTCCCCGAAAATCCATATTTTCAGCAGGAAAGTATCATTTTTCAGTTTTTCAACCAAAAAAATACTCAAAAAAACAAAAGTAGAAATTCCTTATTTCAACAATTTTGGAATTTCGGTAAAATCCACAGTCAAAAATCAAAAAATGACAAAATTTGTTATGTTTTTGAGCAAAAATGAGAGTTTCAAGCTGAAAAGCGGCGCTTTTTTCCCCAACAATCCATATTTTCAGTAGGAAAGTACCATTTTTCCAGTTTTTCAGTCAAATATCTACATTTTTTCTTTAAAATCGACATTTCCAGCACACAGACGATTCTCAAGACGTTAATTTACCGCTTTTGCTTAAAAAAACCAATAACCAGTGCTTTTTTTCAAAAAATTAATTTCCGCTGAAAAGTAGGCCAAAAGCTGGAATTTTTTTTCAAAAATCCAATTATGAAATATCAAAAATTTCCCAGTTTATTAAAAAAAAGCTGAAAATTTCCCCGATTTCCAGAACATTGACGGCGGATGGATGGAAGGTCGAAACGTGCGTGGCTCCGTGGGTCTCTTCCCAGAAACCTACGTGACCCCCTATCAAGCGTCTCGTTCGATGCCACCGGTAAACTCACTTTCAGAAAGAAAGAAAATTCTATTTTGAGAAATCCTGATTGTATTTCTCTTTCTCTTGTTTTCCCTCCTCTGCCCTAAATTGACTCGGGGGCTCACTTACTCATTCGTCCGTCGCAACACATCAAAATGATTGGAAATTTAAATTTCTCTCCGCATCTCACAATTTCGAGCCTTCCGAGCCTGCGCTCTGTGGAGCTCTGGAGCTCAAAAATGCTCATTTCAGCACTCAAAAATCGTAAGAATGAGCAATAAATTCATGTATCCAATAACAAAAGGAAGAACTTGGAACATAACGAACAACAAAAAGAGGGGAAAAACCTAAAACAGAAAAGAGGGGGGAGAAGAGAGAAAACTATTTTGAAATTGGTTTTCCCCCATTTTTCGGGTTATCCCTGGAGACGTCTTCTCCCCTTCGGAAGGATCCTCCTACTCACTTGAAGACAAGAGGAGAAAACCTAAAAAAGAAAAAACAATCACCGTTTTCGTCGGTCCCAGTCTACCGGATTTGTCGTATACGTTTTTTTGTTGAGATTTTTTGGAGGCTTTGTTTTCATTTCCGGCTTTAGCGTTTCTTTTTCCTATAGTTGGTTACTGTAGTTGAGGTCACATTGGTGAGAAGTTGACGTTGTGAGGATTCTGAATCTGTTAACTGATTTCGTTCATTTTTTCGCTTCAAAATCAGAATTTCGAGTAGAAAAACATACCGAAATGTAGATCTCGATGAATTATACGTGCCTGGCTTGATACCGGTCGGATAAGGATTCGTTATTGATTCTCGGGCGGGCTAGAATGCCACGAAACGGCTAGAGTGCCATTTTTTGGCAATTTTTCGCATTCTAGCCCGCCCGAGGACTAATAATGAATCCAAATCGGGCGGATATCAAGTCAGCCACGTAGAACTCGCCGAGATATACATTTTGGTACCTTTTTCTGCTCAAATGATGATTTTGAAGCGAGTTATAAGAGATCTCTGCTCTATTCTCTTTTTGCGGATTTCTAACGATCTAAAAATTGGGTCATAGGTACTTTCGACAACGTCCATTTTTGCAGTCAAAACCTGCTAAATGTCCCTGCGAGCCGTGTTATGAGCTCTCAAACTTTTCATATGGTTCAGCTCTTTCACATGGAATTCCGGCGTAACTATGTGAAAAGTTTGAGAGCTCATAACTCGGCTCGCAGATACATTTAGAAGGTTTTGATGACAGAAATGGACTTCCCGGAGTCGAAAGTACCTATGACCCAATTTTTACATCGTTTCTTGGTCTGACGGTTTCTGATTTGTGTCAATTGTTTTCGACTCCTCCGCTCTTTCCCCGCTTCCAACGGATCCCACCGTCCCCACCGATCCATCCGATCCACCCAATTCTTCCAGTACTCTCTCACCCTTCCCACTATCACCTCACCACCCTCAAAATTCTCGCAATGCTCTTCACATCATCCCTCCGAAAAGCGGTCGAAAACTATCCGACGCCACCCGGCGGTCAATCATCTGAAGACGCGCATCGACAACTTCTCGAACGACGTCGCAAACAGATGCTTCGACGTCACACGTGTAGTACACTCATCAAACCGGAGACCTCGTCGTCCTCTCCGCATAAGAGAGCGGCGCAACCGATTTTGATGGAAGAGGAAGAAGAACGACACCATCATCATCAGAGTTCTCATCATAGCAAAGAAAAAGTTTTCGGGTCGAAATTGGGCGGAGGGAAACATGTATGATAGAGAAATACTGTGAAATAAAAAATTCCGCAAGTGCGGCAGGGAGTTGTGGGCGGAGCTTAGGGGCGCGGTCGAAATTTGAAATTTCCGCTGATTTTTTAACGAGTAGCATTCAACTTCAAGATTAATTCGTGTTTTGATCGATAAAAACGTGGAAAAAATCGATTAAAATACGAATTTATCTCGAAATTCAATGTTCCTTGAGCTGGAATCAGCTGGAATTTCAAATTGCCACCGCGCCGCTTGCTGTTTAAGCTCCGCCCACATCTTCCTGTCTGCACTTGCATTCTGAAAATCTCTGACCAAACTTTATTTTTTCACAATAATTAACCAAAAAATTCCAGGTCGCCCCGCCCCCACTTCCAGCCGCGGCTCCATCCAGCTTCGTTCCACCACCACCTGCACGCAACTTTGACGATTGGGGAGCCACTGACAACGTGCCGCCCGTCTACAGTACCTCATCATCTCATCATCATCAAGCGACGTCTCTCCCTGAAGTGCCGAGATCTTCTGCAGCGTACCCAACGGCTGCGTCACAGAATGATGATTTCGATGATGAGTGGACTGATGAGGATGATGAGCAGGTAGGAGTTGTCTAATCTGATTTTCAGTATACTTGTCAAGGCCTTGGAAATTTTTTTTTGAAATTTTTGAAATTTTTCCTCGAAAATGTGAAAATTTCTGATGATTTTTCTGATGTTCTTCTAATCCTGAATGAGAGTCGAAAATTTGACTTTTTCGCAGAAAAATTCAAAAATTTCAGACTTTACGGCCTCCCACTGCGAAAAAGAACTGCAAGAAACGTGAAGCCGATTTTTTCACGTTTTAATTCAATTCTTTTGTTTTTTGCACTGAAAATGGAATATTTTTTAGGTTTTCAGACGTCGCAATGGATGAAAAATGGGACCCATCCATCAGAATTGTGTGAAATTAAATTCTCGATCTTATAAGCCAAAAAACGTGAATTTTGGAAAGAAATTGACTTTTTGATACAGAAAAACCGATTTTCAGAAAAATGAGATTTTCAACAATTTCAGTCAATATATATTTTTCTGAACATCTTAATAGTTTCAGAGCCTTCTCAAGTACATAATGAGCAATTTTCGTTTGAAACAGTTTTCTGCCAAAAAGTTATACAAATTTTTCTGAAAATCTGTTTTTTTGATATCAAAAAAGTCAATTTCTTACCAAAATTCACGTTTTTGGCTAGTTAGATAGAGAATTTAATTTTCTAAAATTCTGATAGATGGGACCCTTTTTTCATCCATTGCGACGTCTGAAAACTCAAAAATGCCTGCATTTTCAGTGCAAAATCCGAAAGAATTGAATCAAAACGTGAAAAAATCTGCTTCACGTTTCTTGCAGTTCTTTTTTGGAGTGTGGGAGACCGTGAAGTATGAAAAATGTTCTAAAAATTTGAACTTTAGCTCCAAATACCCTGGCCTTGACAAGTATGATTTTCAGTGTTTTTTCCACTTCTTTTGCATCTTTCATTGAGCTAAAACTCCTCTCTTCTCTCTCGCAGCCCCATTCAGAAACAGAGAAATCCGAAAATAAAGGAAACCGATGTGGTCGGCAACATGTCCTTCCGGTGTCTTCTTCGTCTTTTGCTCCAAAATAGAGCATTCTTTATTCGTCTGTTGATTTTCTTCTTCTCTGCGAGTAGTTTCATCTAATCATTTCAAATTCTGGAGACCCCGAAGCCGACGACGTTGTCTTCACTCAACTCATTCTACAAATATTGTCGAGTCTAAATGTCATTCTGAAATTCGACTAGTATTCGTCTTCTTCTGAAAATATGTTATTCCATCGTGGACGATCCGCCAGTTTCATCGCGTTAGACCATCTTCAAGTCAGCCCACAATCGTTTCAGAATGTAATGAGAGTTTCAGAAATTTGAGAATGTTAAGAAAAATCGGGGTTAATTAGTTAATTAGCAGATAATTAAGGCCTCTGACAGTGTAGTTTAAGGTTGAATGGTTTAGAAGGGGAGATTTCCGAGCAATTTCGATTGTAGCCATTTTTTGGTTTTACTGGAGGAAGGCGGTTTGAAATTAGAAAAGACAAGTGATATCTAAATTTTTTGGTTTTTCAATAGTATCTTCCAGAAATGTTCACTAAAAATGTGAAAATTTGGAGCATATGCTAACCGCAACAGGTCCCGTTCTCTTGGCTCAAAAAGAGCCTAGATGGAAGAGTTCTTCCACGCGGGCGTGTAGTCCTCTCGGACAAGATTTCAGTTCAATTCATTGTTTTTCACTTTTTTCTACAAACATTCGTGTTTTTTTTTCGATTTATATCGAAAAAACGACGAAAATTTATTGAAAAAGAGAGAAAACGAGGAATTAAACAGAAATCTTGTCCGAAAGGACTACACGGCCGCGTGGGAAAACTCTTCCACGAAGGCTCATTTTGAGTCAGGAGAACGGGAATCGTGGTGTTTAGTCTGAACGGTTTAGAGACATTTTTAGAATATGCTCCAAATTTTCACGTTTTTAGTGAATTTTTCTGGATTTTTTCCTGATTTCAACCCAGTCTTCTCCACCCAAAAAACGGCTGCAAATCCCAAAACTTTTGATCTCAGAGCTCACTTTCAAAGAATAAGGATATCCTCTCTCCCTTATGTCTAACCCAAAAAGTCCGCAACCCCTGATTGCCGCTATTGAGTGAAAACGAGGGAGAGATAGAGTTGTTCCCTCCGTCTTCTTGACTCCAGAAAGTCATTTTTGCTGCTCATGCAACAAGAAGAAAAAAGAGAATCTCTCAATACTCTCCACTCATCTTCTATATATTTTGCCCTTTTATGAAAGAAAATGCGTCGATTGCGTCAATCTGACGCCGACGTCTTCTTCTACAATCGCCCTATTCCACTCTCTGAAATTCGTGGATTTCATCGAGCGAGTGTCTCGTTTTCGCCGTCTTGGGTTAGTTAGGTTGTAGCTAATATTGATAGGATTCTGAAATTTAAGTTAAAAAGTATATGTAAATATACCTAAGATCTCAACTAACCCGATTAAGGAACACCGCCTATCTGTTCATGATCCATCAGCAGTAGGCTCCTCCTCAAACCATCTGATGCATCATCATCGTGCCAGTGGGTCTCGAACCGACATGTCGACTGATGATGAGACACGGAATAGTCAGCAAGGTTATTATTCATTCTGTCTAGAATTCTTAGGTCACCTCTTACCGTACTCCCACTTCCAGACGGTGGTCTACCCAACAAACGAAACGGTAGTGTAGGCTCGCAACGGTCGGCGAAAAAAACGTCTTAGTAGACAAGATAGCACGCGACGGAGACGTCCCAGTGAGGAGAGGGATAGTCGACGGAGAATTGAGAAGTCGGCGACGTGTGGGAGTGTTGTACATCATCACTCGTCACACTCGTCTCATCATGAGAATTATAAGGTTCGGGTGATTATTCGTGGAGTCTGTGCATTCATTAAGTTCGAATTGTGAAGTCGTCTGTATACTCGCTATCGTGAATATCTATTGTTGGCGTGCCAGCAGATTTCATAGAAGCGTTACTTCGGGACATTTCGAAACCTAAAGTTTGAAAGCTGAGACATCTGGCAACCGAGACATTTGGAAACCAGACATTCTGAAACCATCTCACTAGGGTCATAAAGTCAGTCTGGAGATATGGGACATAGCCTATATCATTGGAAAGCTGAGAAAAACGGCGATTCCAAATATATATTCAGTTTTTTGCCCTTGAGACCTGGTATTCGAGAAAAAGGAGGTCGAAGTTCTGAAAATAGCAAGTTTTTACTTTTCTGACACACGAAACATTTTTTGCAATTTTCGTGTGAAAAGTAGTAATTTGTCATTTTTCAGAACTTTGACCTCATTTTTCGCGAATACCAGGTCTCGAGGGCAAAAACTGCATATATATTTGGAATCAGCGTGTTCTCAGGTTTCCAATGGTATAGGTCACGTTCCATGCACTGTCTCTATGACCTTCCCCAGTGAGACATTTCGAAGCCAGACATTTTGAAACCAAAAATTTTGAAACCATGACAATTCGACACTAAACTTGAAAAAATCATTGAAAAAATGCCTAATTTTCAGTGATTTTTTTCAGGTTTCGTGTTGGAATGTTATGGTTTCGAAACGTCCGGTGTTGGGATGTCAAGGTTGCCAAATGTCTCGGTTTCCAAACGTTCCGGAGCCAAATTTCCAGCACTTTCAATGCTGAAAGCTGCATGTGTTGTAGTTCTGCTTCCTATGCATGACGTCTCCGCTCTCTCCTCCTTCTCTCCCGCCCCTTCATCATCATTTCTTCTTCCAGGAACCATCCCGCCCGACAGTCGCCTCCTCTCTCGCCTCGAACTCTCGTCGCGACTTGAGCCGTAGTCATTCGGAGCACGGTGCCGATCGTGGATCGAGCAAAGTGAACAAGAACATCAATCGATTCTCAAACTTTGTAAAGTCCGGTGTCGAAGCGTACGTCATCGGCGAGTCAAAGACGTCGAGTCCGATTTCCGAAAGACACGAAGTGATTATGAATAATGGAATAATTCAATGGAAACCAATTCAACAATACTATCATTGTGTCGTCGATAAACCGAAGAAAGAGTCAAAGTTGAAGGGATTGAAGAGTTTCATCGCCTACTCGATTACCTCCAGTTTGACTAATATTCAGGTAAGAATTCCCCCTAAGCACCAGTCTAACCATCCACTAGCGTCAGGTATCCCGTCGTTACAAACATTTCGATTGGCTCCACGAGCAACTCTCCGCCAAATACATCTTCATTCCGATCCCACCACTACCCGAGAAACAAGTGGCCGGACGGTATGAAGAGGATTTGATCGATCATCGAAAGCATATTCTTCAATTGTGGGTTAACAAGATTTGCCGACATCCAGTGTTGAGTCAGTCGGAGGTGAGTTTTAGACAAAGGCATCTGGGCGAACAGATACACAGGCAGACAGACATCTGGACATTCGGATGTAGAGACAGGCATCTTGACATTCGGATACACAGACAGACAGATAGACATCTGGACATTCGGATGCACGGACAGACAAAAAGACATCCGGACATTCAGATGCAGAGACAGAAATCTGAACATTTGGATGCGAAGACAGACATACGGACATTTGGATGTACAGACATGCAGGTAGATATCCGGACATTCGGATGCACAGACATACATCTGGACATCCGAAAACACAGACAGACAGACATCTGGAAATTGGGATGCACAGACAGACATCTGGACATCCGGATGTACAGACAGACAGACATCTGGACATTCAGATGCGCAGACAGAAATCTGGACATTCAAAAATACAGACAGATAGAAAGACATCTGGAAATTTGGACATTCGGATGCACAGACAGACATCTGGACATTAGGATGTTCAGACAGACGGACATTCCGATGCAGAGACAGAAATCTGGACATTTGGATGTAGAGACAGACATGTGGACTTTCAGACAGATACAGATAAATCTCTGGACATTTGGATGCACAGACAGACATCTGGACATTCAGATGTACAGACAGACAGACATCTGGACATTACGATGCACAGACACAGACCGATAGACATCTGGACATTCGGGTGCACAGACAGACATCTTGACATTTGCAAAAAACAGATATGCAGACATCTGGATATTCGGATGTACAAACAGACATCTGGATGCACAGGACACACAGACAGACAGCCATTTGAACAGTCGAATGCACAGAAACAGACATCTGGACATTCCGATGCACAGACAGAGCGACAGACATCAGAATTTTCCAGGTCTGGCTCCATTTCATCAGTTGCACCGACGAAAAAGACTGGAAAAGCGGAAAACGACGAGCCGAGAAGGACGAATACATTGGTGGAAGTTTCCTGAATTGTATCCAAGTGCCACAACAACAATTGGAGCCAAACAGTGTGTAAGTTGTCTGAAAATCTAGGATTCGTATCTCTGAAATCTCAAAAAAAATTTCCAGTGATCTCCAAATGGAACGATTCCAGCGAAGTGTGAAGACGTCGGAGGAGGCGATGCGTGTGATGCAAGAGAGAATGAACATGTTCCAGAAGGTCTTCGCTGGTCGTGAGTATTCTAGATTTGAAAAAAATTTAAAATTTAAAAAATTTCAGCGGTGAAACAAAACTGGCAAAAGATGGGCAGCGCGTTCAAGACACTTCAACAATCGTTCGAAATCGATGAGACTGTTGGTGAGTGATTTTAGACTAATTAACTCTAATTAACTCCCAATTAACTCCCAATTAACTCTAATAGCCTCATTTCCAGCCAGCCGTCGTCTCACTGATGCTCTCGCTCACACTGCATCAGAATACCACGAAATCGGACAGGTGTTCGATGCTCACACGAAGAATGACATGGAACCAGTGTTGGAGAATTTGTATTCTTATAAGGGAACTGTTCAGAATGTTCCAGACATTCTTCATGTTCATAAGGTAATAGGCTCCGCCCCTTTTCTCCACTAGCATTACTCACAGCGTCATAGAACGTCCATATGAAGAATCTGCGCTCTAAAGAAAATTGCTTAAAATTAGCGCGAAATTCAAAAAATTTACACACAAATATTTTTTGTGTGTTGAAAATTTGTATTTTTCCTTCTTTTTTTGATGAATTCGATAATTTTTTTGTGCCAATTTTAACCCAAAAAAGCCAGAAAAATGGTAGAAAAGTGGAAAATTTAACTTTCTATCGTTCGTCCACGTTATAAGCACGCAATTTGGCTGAGCGGCGACTCAATGGACAATTTGCCCAATCGTGTGCAAACGCGCTTCACTAAACTTCCAGTTTCGCGGGAAAATAATTTGAATTTCGTATTTCAGCAAGCCCTCCAAAAGTACCGTGACAGTGAGGGACGTTTGTCGGCGGTTGAAGCGGAGAAGATGCGTCAACGAATGGATACGATGAGCTACGCGGTGATTGCTGAAATTCAGCATCAAACGGCTGAAAAAGTGGAGGATTTGAAGTCGACGATGGGTACTTATTTGAAGAGACAAGCCGCGTTCTATCAGGATGTCGCTAGTAAATTGTCATCACTTTCTGCTAGATATGATTGATTTTTTAATTGCATTATTTATTGATTCTTCGCTTTTTACAATTCGTTTTCGTCATTTTTTCACTTCCCGATTCTAAGCTAATTCTAATTCTAATTATAATTTCCCCATTCTCTTGTGCAATTTTTCTATTTTTCTATTTTCTAATTGAAACTAACGTGATTTCTTCCTCCCTTCCGCCACTGTTCTTTGTACCATAATTGTCCTTTTTAGTCATTGATGATAACTTCCAACGCACCCCTCTATCTTCTATTCGCCTGAATGTTATATTTTTTTTTGGAAAATCTGAGTAAATTGTGATGAACGCTAGATGATTTTTATTAGGAGTAATTAGCAATTTTAACAAAAATCAATTAATTATCCTTCACCTTCAATCACTTCCAACACTGGAGTCGTCCAATTCTTGTAACCTTCAGATTTCAATTTTCGTTGATAGCTGAAGTAATCCCCAATTGCAGCGATGAACCCCTTTCCATAGTTCCCAACCAACTCCTCCACATTGTCATCTTCCTTATCCAAGCCTGCTCGGTAGCACTCAATGTTCCGAGCGTCGGAGAGCATCTTCACGTTGAATTGCGTCCGCTCTTCAACGAACTTTGGCTCAATATGGAGACATGGAGTATCCAATTGGGTGAAATGAGCCGAAAAGTCCTCCGGGATGAATCCGATCGATAGAAGGTGATAGAAGAGAGCAGAATTCTCCGGTCCGGCGAATTGTGGAGCAGAAGTTCCAATCACATAGTAGAAGAGCTGCCGTGGCAATCCAATCTTTCCGTCGATCATATCTTGGAAGAAGTTGATTCCACGTGGATCCGCAAGGATACTTGCCTTTTCCTTTGGCCACAACAGATCTGTCTTCTTTGATTTCTCAAAGAGTATCACTTCCAGCTTATTCGAGAACTTGTCCTTGATCACTTCCTCTTTCAGCCAGTATCTTTTTCCCATCTTTCCTCCACTTGTTCCATCAAACCAACTCTTCGAAGTCAGTGCATGTCTCAACGACTTCGGTTCTTCTGGTCAAATATCTCAATTTCTATGAACAATACAGCTCTGTGGTTGTGTGCAAATGAAAGAGCGTACTTCATTCTACTAATACACTAACTAATCCTAATTATTAAAGTCATTTTATGTCTACCAAAATTCAATGATAGTCAAAAAAACGGCTGAAAATCTAATTTTCGGCCGTAAATCGGTACTTCTGGTCAAATATCCCAATTTCTATGAACAATACAGCTCTGTGGTTGTGTGCAAATGAAAGAGCGTATTTTATTCTACTAATACAATTACCAATCCTGATTATTACAGTCATTTTATGTCTACCAAAATTCAATGATAGTCAAAAAACGGCTGAAAATCTAATTTTCGGCCGTAAATCGGTACTTCTGGTCAAATATCCCAATTTCTATGAACAATACAGCTCTGTGGTTGTGTGCAAATGAAAGAGCGTACTTCATTCTACTAATACACTAACTAATCCTGATTATTACAGTCATTTTATGTCTACCAAAATTCAATGATAGTCAAAAAACGGCTGAAAATCTAATTTTCGGCCGTAAATCGGTACTTCTGGTCAAATATCCCAATTTCTATGAACAATACAGCTCTGTGGTTGTGTGCAAATGAAAGAGCGTATTTTATTCTACTAATACAATTACCAATCCTGATTATTACAGTCATTTTATGTCTACCAAAATTCAATGATAGTCAAAAAACGGCTGAAAATCTAATTTTCGGCCGTAAATCGGTACTTCTGGTCAAATATCCCAATTTCTATGAACAATACAGCTCTGTGGTTGTGTGCAAATGAAAGAGCGTATTTTATTCTACTAATACAATTACCAATCCTGATTATTACAGTCATTTTATGTCTACCAAAATTCAATGATAGTCAAAAAACGGCTGAAAATCTAATTTTCGGCCGTAAATCGGTACTTCTGGTCAAATATCCCAATTTCTATGAACAATACAGCTCTGTGGTTGTGTGCAAATGAAAGAGCGTACTTCATTCTACTAATACACTAACTAATCCTAATTATTAAAGTCATTTTATGTCTACCAAAATTCAATGATAGTCAAAAAACGGCTGAAAATCTAATTTTCGGCCGTAAATCGGTACTTCTGGTCAAATATCCCAATTTCTATGAACAATACAGCTCTGTGGTTGTGTGCAAATGAAAGAGCGTACTTCATTCTACTAATACACTAACTAATCCTAATTATTAAAGTCATTTTATGTCTACCAAAATTCAATGATAGTCAAAAAACGGCTGAAAATCTAATTTTCGGCCGTAAATCGGTACTTCTGGTCAAATATCCCAATTTCTATGAACAATACAGCTCTGTGGTTGTGTGCAAATGAAAGAGCGTACTTCATTCTACTAATACACTAACTAATCCTAATTATTAAAGTCATTTTATGTCTACCAAAATTCAATGATAGTCAAAAAACGGCTGAAAATCTAATTTTCGGCCGTAAATCGGTACTTCTGGTCAAATATCCCAATTTCTATGAACAATACAGCTCTGTGGTTGTGTGCAAATGAAAGAGCGTATTTTATTCTACTAATACACTAACTAATCCTGATTATTAAAGTCACTTTTATGTCTACCAAAATTCAATGAT
Source organism: Caenorhabditis remanei (assembly GCF_010183535.1). Lineage (NCBI taxonomy): Eukaryota > Metazoa > Nematoda > Chromadorea > Rhabditida > Rhabditidae > Caenorhabditis > Caenorhabditis remanei. Next base: position 9,714,771 of record NC_071331.1, read on the forward strand.
AGTCAAAAAACGGCTGAAAATCTAATTTTCGGCCGTAAATCGGTACTTCTGGTCAAATATCCCAATTTCTATGAACAATACAGCTCTGTGGTTGTGTGCAAATGAAAGAGCGTATTTTATTCTACTAATACAATTACCAATCCTGATTATTACAGTCATTTTATGTCTACCAAAATTCAATGATAGTCAAAAAAACGGCTGAAAATCTAATTTTCGGCCGTAAAATCGGTACTTCTGGTCAAATATCCCAATTTCTATGAACAATACAGCTCTGTGGTTGTGTGCAAATGAAAGAGCGTACTTCATTCTACTAATACACTAACTAATCCTAATTATTAAAGTCATTTTATGTCTACCAAAATTCAATGATAGTCAAAAAACGGCTGAAAATCTAATTTTCGGCCGTAAATCGGTACTTCTGGTCAAATATCCCAATTTCTATGAACAATACAGCTCTGTGGTTGTGTGCAAATGAAAGAGCGTACTTCATTCTACTAATACACTAACTAATCCTAATTATTAAAGTCATTTTATGTCTACCAAAATTCAATGATAGTCAAAAAACGGCTGAAAATCTAATTTTCGGCCGTAAATCGGTACTTCTGGTCAAATATCCCAATTTCTATGAACAATACAGCTCTGTGGTTGTGTGCAAATGAAAGAGCGTATTTTATTCTACTAATACAATTACCAATCCTGATTATTACAGTCATTTTATGTCTACCAAAATTCAATGATAGTCAAAAAACGGCTGAAAATCTAATTTTCGGCCGTAAATCGGTACTTCTGGTCAAATATCCCAATTTCTATGAACAATACAGCTCTGTGGTTGTGTGCAAATGAAAGAGCGTATTTTATTCTACTAATACAATTACCAATCCTGATTATTACAGTCATTTTATGTCTACCAAAATTCAATGATAGTCAAAAAACGGCTGAAAATCTAATTTTCGGCCGTAAATCGGTACTTCTGGTCAAATATCCCAATTTCTATGAACAATACAGCTCTGTGGTTGTGTGCAAATGAAAGAGCGTACTTCATTCTACTAATACACTAACTAATCCTGATTATTACAGTCATTTTATGTCTACCAAAATTCAATGATAGTCAAAAAAACGGCTGAAAATCTAATTTTCGGCCGTAAATCGGTACTTCTGGTCAAATATCCCAATTTCTATGAACAATACAGCTCTGTGGTTGTGTGCAAATGAAAGAGCGTATTTTATTCTACTAATACAATTACCAATCCTGATTATTACAGTCATTTTATGTCTACCAAAATTCAATGATAGTCAAAAAACGGCTGAAAATCTAATTTTCGGCCGTAAATCGGTACTTCTGGTCAAATATCCCAATTTCTATGAACAATACAGCTCTATGGTTGTGTGCAAATGAAAGAGCGTATTTTATTCTACTAATACAATTACCAATCCTGATTATTAAAGTCATTTTATGTCTACCAAAATTCAATGATAGTCAAAAAAACGGCTGAAAATCTAATTTTCGGCCGTAAATCGGTACTTCTGGTCAAATATCCCAATTTCTATGAACAATACAGCTCTGTGGTTGTGTGCAAATGAAAGAGCGTACTTCATTCTACTAATACACTAACTAATCCTGATTATTACAGTCATTTTATGTCTACCAAAATTCAATGATAGTCAAAAAAACGGCTGAAAATCTAATTTTCGGCCGTAAATCGGTACTTCTGGTCAAATATCCCAATTTCTATGAACAATACAGCTCTATGGTTGTGTGCAAATGAAAGAGCGTATTTTATTCTACTAATACACTAACTAATCCTGATTATTACAGTCATTTTATGTCTACCAAAATTCAATGATAGTCAAAAAACGGCTGAAAATCTAATTTTCGGCCGTAAATCGGTACTTCTGGTCAAATATCCCAATTTCTATGAACAATACAGCTCTGTGGTTGTGTGCAAATGAAAGAGCGTACTTCATTCTACTAATACACTAACTAATCCTAATTATTAAAGTCATTTTATGTCTACCAAAATTCAATGATAGTCAAAAAACGGCTGAAAATCTAATTTTCGGCCGTAAATCGGTACTTCTGGTCAAATATCCCAATTTCTATGAACAATACAGCTCTGTGGTTGTGTGCAAATGAAAGAGCGTACTTCATTCTACTAATACACTAACTAATCCTGATTATTAAAGTCATTTTATGTCTACCAAAATTCAATGATAGTCAAAAAACGGCTGAAAATCTAATTTTCGGCCGTAAATCGGTACTTCTGGTCAAATATCCCAATTTCTATGAACAATACAGCTCTGTGGTTGTGTGCAAATGAAAGAGCGTACTTCATTCTACTAATACACTAACTAATCCTAATTATTACAGTCATTTTATGTCTACCAAAATTCAATGATAGTCAAAAAACGGCTGAAAATCTAATTTTCGGCCGTAAATCGGTACTTCTGGTCAAATATCCCAATTTCTATGAACAATACAGCTCTGTGGTTGTGTGCAAATGAAAGAGCGTACTTCATTCTACTAATACACTAACTAATCCTGATTATTAAAGTCATTTTATGTCTACCAAAATTCAATGATAGTCAAAAAACGGCTGAAAATCTAATTTTCGGCCGTAAATCGGTACTTCTGGTCAAATATCCCAATTTCTATGAACAATACAGCTCTGTGGTTGTGTGCAAATGAAAGAGCGTACTTCATTCTACTAATACACTAACTAATCCTGATTATTACAGTCATTTTATGTCTACCAAAATTCAATGATAGTCAAAAAAACGGCTGAAAATCTAATTTTCGGCCGTAAATCGGTACTTCTGGTCAAATATCCCAATTTCTATGAACAATACAGCTCTGTGGTTGTGTGCAAATGAAAGAGCGTACTTCATTCTACTAATACACTAACTAATCCTGATTATTAAAGTCATTTTATGTCTACCAAAATTCAATGATAGTCAAAAAAACGGCTGAAAATCTAATTTTCGGCCGTAAATCGGTACTTCTGGTCAAATATCCCAATTTCTATGAACAATACAGCTCTGTGGTTGTGTGCAAATGAAAGAGCGTACTTCATTCTACTAATACACTAACTAATCCTGATTATTACAGTCATTTTATGTCTACCAAAATTCAATGATAGTCAAAAAACGGCTGAAAATCTAATTTTCGGCCGTAAATCGGTACTTCTGGTCAAATATCCCAATTTCTATGAACAATACAGCTCTGTGGTTGTGTGCAAATGAAAGAGCGTACTTCATTCTACTAATACACTAACTAATCCTGATTATTAAAGTCATTTTATGTCTACCAAAATTCAATGATAGTCAAAAAACGGCTGAAAATCTAATTTTCGGCCGTAAATCGGTACTTCTGGTCAAATATCCCAATTTCTATGAACAATACAGCTCTGTGGTTGTGTGCAAATGAAAGAGCGTACTTCATTCTACTAATACACTAACTAATCCTGATTATTACAGTCATTTTATGTCTACCAAAATTCAATGATAGTCAAAAAAACGGCTGAAAATCTAATTTTCGGCCGTAAATCGGTACTTCTGGTCAAATATCCCAATTTCTATGAACAATACAGCTCTGTGGTTGTGTGCAAATGAAAGAGCGTACTTCATTCTACTAATACACTAACTAATCCTGATTATTACAGTCATTTTATGTCTACCAAAATTCAATGATAGTCAAAAAACGGCTGAAAATCTAATTTTCGGCCGTAAATCGGTACTTCTGGTCAAATATCCCAATTTCTATGAACAATACAGCTCTGTGGTTGTGTGCAAATGAAAGAGCGTACTTCATTCTACTAATACACTAACTAATCCTGATTATTACAGTCATTTTATGTCTACCAAAATTCAATGATAGTCAAAAAAACGGCTGAAAATCTAATTTTCGGCCGTAAATCGGTACTTCTGGTCAAATATCCCAATTTCTATGAACAATACAGCTCTGTGGTTGTGTGCAAATGAAAGAGCGTATTTTATTCTACTAATACAATTACCTAATCCTGATTATTAAAGTCATTTTATGTCTACCAAAATTCAATGATAGTCAAAAAACGGCTGAAAATCTAATTTTCGGCCGTAAATCGGTACTTCTGGTCAAATATCCCAATTTCTATGAACAATACAGCTCTGTGGTTGTGTGCAAATGAAAGAGCGTACTTCATTCTACTAATACACTAACTAATCCTGATTATTACAGTCATTTTATGTCTACCAAAATTCAATGATAGTCAAAAAACGGCTGAAAATCTAATTTTCGGCCGTAAATCGGTACTTCTGGTCAAATATCCCAATTTCTATGAACAATACAGCTCTAGTGGTTGTGTGCAAATGAAAGAGCGTATTTTATTCTACTAATACAATTACCAATCCTGATTATTAAAGTCATTTTATGTCTACCAAAATTCAATGATAGTCAAAAAAACGGCTGAAAATCTAATTTTCGGCCGTAAATCGGTACTTCTGGTCAAATATCCCAATTTCTATGAACAATACAGCTCTGTGGTTGTGTGCAAATGAAAGAGCGTACTTCATTCTACTAATACACTAACTAATCCTGATTATTACAGTCATTTTATGTCTACCAAAATTCAATGATAGTCAAAAAACGGCTGAAAATCTAATTTTCGGCCGTAAATCGGTACTTCTGGTCAAATATCCCAATTTCTATGAACAATACAGCTCTGTGGTTGTGTGCAAATGAAAGAGCGTACTTCATTCTACTAATACACTAACTAATCCTGATTATTACAGTCATTTTATGTCTACCAAAATTCAATGATAGTCAAAAAACGGCTGAAAATCTAATTTTCGGCCGTAAATCGGTACTTCTGGTCAAATATCCCAATTTCTATGAACAATACAGCTCTGTGGTTGTGTGCAAATGAAAGAGCGTACTTCATTCTACTAATACACTAACTAATCCTGATTATTACAGTCATTTTATGTCTACCAAAATTCAATGATAGTCAAAAAACGGCTGAAAATCTAATTTTCGGCCGTAAATCGGTACTTCTGGTCAAATATCCCAATTTCTATGAACAATACAGCTCTATGGTTGTGTGCAAATGAAAGAGCGTATTTTATTCTACTAATACAATTACCAATCCTGATTATTAAAGTCATTTATGTCTACCAAAATTCAATGATAGTCAAAAAACGGCTGAAAATCTAATTTTCGGCCGTAAATCGGTACTTCTGGTCAAATATCCCAATTTCTATGAACAATACAGCTCTGTGGTTGTGTGCAAATGAAAGAGCGTACTTCATTCTACTAATACACTAACTAATCCTAATTATTAAAGTCATTTTATGTCTACCAAAATTCAATGATAGTCAAAAAACGGCTGAAAATCTAATTTTCGGCCGTAAATCGGTACTTCTGGTCAAATATCCCAATTTCTATGAACAATACAGCTCTGTGGTTGTGTGCAAATGAAAGAGCGTACTTCATTCTACTAATACACTAACTAATCCTGATTATTACAGTCATTTTATGTCTACCAAAATTCAATGATAGTCAAAAAACGGCTGAAAATCTAATTTTCGGCCGTAAATCGGTACTTCTGGTCAAATATCCCAATTTCTATGAACAATACAGCTCTGTGGTTGTGTGCAAATGAAAGAGCGTACTTCATTCTACTAATACACTAACTAATCCTGATTATTACAGTCATTTTATGTCTACCAAAATTCAATGATAGTCAAAAAAACGGCTGAAAATCTAATTTTCGGCCGTAATCGGTACTTCTGGTCAAATATCCCAATTTCTATGAACAATACAGCTCTATGGTTGTGTGCAAATGAAAGAGCGTATTTTATTCTACTAATACAATTACCAATCCTGATTATTAAAGTCATTTTATGTCTACCAAAATTCAATGATAGTCAAAAAAACGGCTGAAAATCTAATTTTCGGCCGTAAATCGGTACTTCTGGTCAAATATCCCAATTTCTATGAACAATACAGCTCTGTGGTTGTGTGCAAATGAAAGAGCGTACTTCATTCTACTAATACACTAACTAATCCTAATTATTAAAGTCATTTTATGTCTACCAAAATTCAATGATAGTCAAAAAACGGCTGAAAATCTAATTTTCGGCCGTAAATCGGTACTTCTGGTCAAATATCCCAATTTCTATGAACAATACAGCTCTGTGGTTGTGTGCAAATGAAAGAGCGTACTTCATTCTACTAATACACTAACTAATCCTAATTATTAAAGTCATTTTATGTCTACCAAAATTCAATGATAGTCAAAAAACGGCTGAAAATCTAATTTTCGGCCGTAAATCGGTACTTCTGGTCAAATATCCCAATTTCTATGAACAATACAGCTCTGTGGTTGTGTGCAAATGAAAGAGCGTACTTCATTCTACTAATACACTAACTAATCCTGATTATTACAGTCATTTTATGTCTACCAAAATTCAATGATAGTCAAAAAAACGGCTGAAAATCTAATTTTCGGCCGTAAATCGGTACTTCTGGTCAAATATCCCAATTTCTATGAACAATACAGCTCTGTGGTTGTGTGCAAATGAAAGAGCGTACTTCATTCTACTAATACACTAACTAATCCTGATTATTACAGTCATTTTATGTCTACCAAAATTCAATGATAGTCAAAAAACGGCTGAAAATCTAATTTTCGGCCGTAAATCGGTACTTCTGGTCAAATATCCCAATTTCTATGAACAATACAGCTCTATGGTTGTGTGCAAATGAAAGAGCGTATTTTATTCTACTAATACAATTACCAATCCTGATTATTAAAGTCATTTTATGTCTACCAAAATTCAATGATAGTCAAAAAACGGCTGAAAATCTAATTTTCGGCCGTAAATCGGTACTTCTGGTCAAATATCCCAATTTCTATGAACAATACAGCTCTGTGGTTGTGTGCAAATGAAAGAGCGTATTTTATTCTACTAATACAATTACCAATCCTGATTATTAAAGTCATTTTATGTCTACCAAAATTCAATGATAGTCAAAAAACGGCTGAAAATCTAATTTTCGGCCGTAAATCGGTACTTCTGGTCAAATATCCCAATTTCTATGAACAATACAGCTCTATGGTTGTGTGCAAATGAAAGAGCGTATTTTATTCTACTAATACAATTACCAATCCTGATTATTAAAGTCATTTTATGTCTACCAAAATTCAATGATAGTCAAAAAACGGCTGAAAATCTAATTTTCGGCCGTAAATCGGTACTTCTGGTCAAATATCCCAATTTCTATGAACAATACAGCTCTGTGGTTGTGTGCAAATGAAAGAGCGTATTTTATTCTACTAATACAATTACCAATCCTGATTATTAAAGTCATTTTATGTCTACCAAAATTCAATGATAGTCAAAAAACGGCTGAAAATCTAATTTTCGGCCGTAAATCGGTACTTCTGGTCAAATATCCCAATTTCTATGAACAATACGGTCTTGTGGTTGTGTAAAATGAAAGAGCGTATTTTGTTACACTAATATAATCACTAGTACTATTTATTACTGTCATTTTATGTCTACAAAAAACTCAATCAGAGTCAAAAACGGCTGAAAATCTAATTTTCGGCCGTAAATCGGTACTTCTGGTCAAATATCTCGAATTTCTATGAACAATACGTCTTGTGGTTGTGGTAAAAATGAAAGAGCGTATTTTGTTACACTAATATAATCACTAGTACTATTTATTACTGTCATTTTATGTCTACAAAAAACTCAATCAGAGTCAAAAAACGGCTGAAAATCTAATTTTCGGCCGTAAATCGGTACTTCTGGTCAAATAT